>NC_080026.1:132181146-132421146 GCF_030020395.1 Manis pentadactyla | reverse complement strand
AGAGCAGACCTACTTCTCTCGCCCACAGGAGTCATTTCAGTCATTTGAAGGTGTCAGTCAGGTTCCCTGTGTTCTCTTCTCCAGTTCCTTCAACATCTTTTTGTGGGACTGGGAAGGGTGACACATGGAGACACCAGCATCTTGCTGTGATTTGCTGGTCAAATGGCCCCTCCACAGCAATGGTCATTGGGGGAGAAGGTTGGAGACTGGTGGGTGGGAGCCAGATGGGAGAATTGGGAGTCCAAACCAGCAAACTTCCCAGACAATAACTTCACACACACTCACCTAGTGCTTCAAGGTGTAAGCGCTTCCAGAAGTTGCATTCAATGGCTTCACTTTACTGACAGCGAAACTGTACCGCTTTGGGGAGGCCTGGTGGCAGATAGGGGCAGAGCCGAGCTTGAACTTCTGTCTTCCAAGTCCAAAGAGTCTGCCTTCAACGTGAACTGGGCTAGGGAAAGTGTGTCCAACAAATGAGGCTGTGGACCCCATTAGGTACAAGCAGACCCCTGGGGGAAATCCATCAGGCCAACTTCTCCCTCTGTAGAGGGAATGAGAAGAAAACAGATGTAGATTTTGCTCTGAAACCGTTGATTAATGGAATGGATATCGATCTGATTGGTCATCAATTAACACCTCACTGCAGGCCATGTGGCTTCACTTTCTTAGTAGAGGCTCAAAGGGACAACTTTGTCCAGTAGCTTAAGTTAAGCCAAAAGGAAAAAAAAGAAAAAGGAAAAAAATAAGGGTGGGGGCTTCAGGGGAGGTGAATATATACAAGAGCGTGCTTAAAAACCCCGTGTCCCTTTCTCAAGTGGAATACAGAAGAATGCAGTGAAAATTTTAAGATAAATTATCTCTGATCACATTTCTCTATTGTACACTGGGTAAACATTTACAGTAAATCGTTTGTAAATTTCACCCTTGGAAAAACTGCAATGCAATCATGTTCGTTATTTCCCAGCTTCTAATACAGTCTTTGGCGGCAGACTTATATTTCTCGTATTACCTTGTTCCAAATGTGAGCTGGGGCAGCTGGCTCTTTTTCTTTCCTTACATTTTCATGATTTATATAAATACTTTTGCTGCTGTATTGTATTTTATTTTTATCCTTTGCATTTTATTGGTACCAAACTACTCGTGCATTTCCAGGGCTCCCATGCGAATATTCCTATTTATTCCATGATTATTTATTGAAAGCTATCTCATGCTCGGTTACTTTGCCACTTTCTTTTGCTTTAAACATTAAACAGATGTAGTATATTTTCAAATAATTTAAACAATACTTGATGAGTGAATTTTCCCTTTAGCCCTGGCAGGATTTTCCTCCTGGTCAACATTGTATCATCTCTGTCTTTGCTGTCAGATGGCTGCAGATTTGAGAAACCCTCCCATCTCCTACTTGGCTGGTGCTAAGGAAACAAGCTCTGTTTTTACCCAAAGAGAGTTTTTGCCCTTGCAGAAAGAGGTCGAGCTGAGAGGAGGCCTCAGCATTGTCCAGTAGGACTTTCTGAGGCAATGGCAATGTGGTCCTGTCCAATACAGTAGCCACAAGCCATGCAAAGCTGGTACAACCGAGGAACTGAATGTGGAACTTGAGTTAATTTTAATTACATGTGGCCACATGGGACCAGTGTCCAGAATATTGACAGTACAGGTCTCCGTGGTCTTGTTGATGCATTTGATGGGCTTTGGAAGTGGTTTGCTGAGGAAAATGCACTTCTGATGTGCACTGAAGATCCAGGCTGGCTCTGCTAGGCAGGGGCAGTGGGTCCACTGCCAGCTCCACCCCCTGCTGGCTCAGTGAACACAGGTGAGTCAGGGGACCTCCTCTAGCCTCAATTCCTCATCAGTAAAAGAGTCGTAACAATTATAAACTCACAAAGTTACCATGAGGATCAAATGTGGTTAATACCAGTGAAAGGACTTGGGAACAGAAATAAAATATATGGAACATTTATTTTCTGGGTGATTTACATGGATGATCCTATTTAATCTTTATGATGACCCTATTACAAAATCACTACTGTAATGGTCATTGCGACTGGTCCCATTTTAGAGATAAGGATACTGAGGCTTCAAGGGACCAGTGGTGGTCCCGCATCCCCGAGCTGTCAAGCGGTGGTGCTGCTCCTGGGGCCTGTGGACTTTGCCATTGTGCCAAAGGACCTCAGCAGCAAACCTTTTAGATGCGACGAATGATGCATCACAGCAGCCATTTCCAGCTGCCACAGCGCCTTCTGTCTGGAGGGAGAGGGGAACCAAAGCCCACCACTGGGGAATGCTGTACCTTCTGGAGCAAAGAGGGCTGACGCTGGTGCCCGCTGCCCACGTGGAGCAGCCAGGGCAGGAAAGGCCCTCAGCAGAAACCCCACTTTGGAGGCCTTGCTGTCGATTCCATCTCCCTTTCTTCTGGGAAAGTAACTTCCTGCTTTCAGCCTCTGGCTACGGTAAGATTTTGACAACAGCATCTCTGTAAACTGGCTGGCTCCCCAGAGATCCAATGGGACTTCCATCTGCGTTCCCTCGTTGTCTCTAGGGGCTCCCAGTCCCTTTGGGAGGCATCTGAAGGGGTCTTTGCTAAGTGGTGTCATTATTATCATTACTTCTGCCAAAGCAAAAACACGCGGCACACACAGGAGGGGAAGGTCATGGGACTGGTGTGGAATCGGCAAATGATGGCCAGACGACCATAGCGCCTGAGCGACTCCAGGTGGTGGGCACCCACTGATGGCAAAGGTGGCCATGGCCTGTCGGCTGTGCCCTTTTCTTCAAGGATAATGGCCCTGTCCATATGCACATGTGCATTTAAACCCAAGTGAGTCTGTGAGGTCCGAGGCCACTGATAAATCCATGTGGTTGATCTCAATGAATTACCCATCATGTGACTGACTTTCGCCTTTAAGTAAAAACAAAGGGGCTTTCGGGCCCGTGGTGGCTCTGTGCTCCAAGCATCGGGCTTCCTGAAATATCCTTTTCACAGGTCGGCAGTCACCAGCAAGGAGATTGGAAACAGGGAGTGAAAACAGAGATGTCAGGATGCCTTGGGACCCCAGAAGGCAGTGGGGCTCCCGAAGAGGCAGGAGGAGTGGTGGGGTGTTCGGGCAGAGGGCAGGATGGAAGGCCTGTGGGCGGGGCTTCTGGTGTGGCCCCTGGGCAGCCGTCTTGAGTAACTCAGCCTTCAGTTCCTCCAGTTGGCTCTCCAGGAGGGGCGGGGCCTCTGAGCAGTGTGTCTGGCCCTCCCAGTCTGTAAAGCAGGTTTACTCCCCCGTCTCGTTTGATCCTCAAGGCTCTGCTGAGAGCTTGGATTGCTATGATCCCCATTTTACAGATAAGCAAACCAAAGCTCTGGAGAACAGTGGCTGACCCGAGGCCACGCCGCTGGTTAGGAAGCAGAGCCAGGACGCAAACGTCGATTTCCTGATCTAGCTCTCCAAGTGGAGACCAGGAGAGTGAATGAATCACTTTCCTGCTCCGTGGTGGCTAGCAAAGGAAGGGCATTGATGATTGGAACCTCATAAAAGAAGCTCTGAGGATGTATGCTAAAGCTACCGATTTTGTGGCTTTTATGTAAGGTCTGTATCTTCTCTGTGCATTTCTGGTTGTGCTTAATTTAATTATTTGTAACGAAGTATTTTCACAGCCCCTAGTAAAAATACATGTAATTATGGAGTGTAATGATGTAAGAATCCTGGAAAAGCCACACAGCGGCTCCTTCCATGAGAAGGCAAAACTTCTGAGTGAAGCAGCCCACTGCTTCTTTACCAAAACATCCCCCATAATTAGGTCACATTAAGGATGCAATGCCCGTAAAATTGGATTGTTTAAAAATAATGAAACTTTAAGCAGCAAAAAAAGAATTTTAACAATTAAAGATTTTCAGAGGGTGATTAAGGGAAGATTTCCTCCCAGTTTGAGCCGATTAAAATGTCAGGGAATCAGATGCTGGGAAGAAATGAAAGGGGTGCCTTCATCCATCCCTATGACACGGCAGAGGCCATGGTGAGTTCTAGCTCCAAGCTAGCAGGATGGCTAGTTACAGTGAGATTATGGGTTTAAATATGACTGCCCTGTTTTGAAAGAAGCCCAGTTGCATTCCTTTTGGGACTTACACAATGGGAACAATCAATGAAGTACACCTGGGATGCTCAGTTTGGACCCATCTTTCCAACTGCCATCCCCAGGTCTGGCCTGACCATAGGCACAGGCATCATCACCTGCCTTGCATTACAGTGGCACCTGGTGGGTCTCTCTGTCTCCAGACTTCAAGCCCAGGATTAGAGAGAGAGGATTTTCCTCATTCCTCTGGCCTGGAAGTTCTGGAAAGCTCTGGAGAGCCCTGGAAATCAGCTCCATGAATGCAGAATCAAGAATGGGGCCATGTCTGCTTCCTCAGGGAAGGGCTTCCTTTCCAGCTGAGGTTTCATCCTGCCTTGGGGATCCCCTCCTTGCCATCTGTGGAAGATTGCTGTGGGTCTTAAGCATCCGTCGCATCCACTTGCTCATTGACTGAGTATTTACTGAGCGGGAGCTCTGTGACAGAGACTACGCACTGCGGGTACAGCCTCTGTCCTCCACGCACTTACATTCTTAATGGGAGGGGCAGACAAACAAGGAAACAATATGTCACTTCAGGCTGTGGTAAGTGCATGAAGATGATGTGGGTGAGGGTGGCATCCAGGTTAGAGAGGCCCAGGGAGGGGGTGGTGACGGGGTCCCCAGAGAGGGTCCCAAGAGGGCTTGCTGCCATGGAGCACAGTTTGAGTTCCCTTCACTGGTTTAAACCTGCGTGTTTCCTGGGCAGGCGTCACTCCCAGGGCAGGTGGTGAGCAGAGTCCCCCAGCAGCCTGCTCGCCTGAGTGGGGCCTGCCTGCCTTCTGACAAGTGCATCCAGGTGCACACAGCCCTGGCTGTCCCATGCTGCCTTTCCTTCCCTGCACCCAGTCCCTCACATGTGGGTGCCTTGGGCCCGGGAGCTCAGTTCCTCCCCTGAAGGAGCTCTCGGGGTGGAGCCTCCATGCGCTGCTCATCCCTGTGGCGAGACCAGGGACAGCGCCTCTCGGGGCAGGTCACTGATGAGGAAATGCCATTTCTTTCTTTCCTCCTGCCTCAGCACGGTCTCTCCATACTCAGGCCTTTCCAGGCCAGTGTTCCTGGGCCCTCCATGTCTATGATTTGGGTATAACAAGTGGGGGAGTCCAGGTGAGCCCTGGTGCTCTGGGTGCTTAGACTTTCAGCAACCAGACCAACCTGAAGTCTGTATAAGCTACAGCTCCCAGACCTGGCTGGGTGGGATTGGCTACCATTCTCATTGCATGGGGGGTAGCGGGTGGTGAAACTGAAGCTCAGAAAGAGAGCAAGAAGGTTCTGTCTGGACACTTGGCAGGTGTCAGGGCTGAGCCCAGAGCCCTGGCGGGACTCTCTGTGTGAGTTTCCTGAGGCAGCTGTAACAAACTTCCAAAGACTTGGTGGCTTAAAGCTATGGAGCTTATTAAGCTTATTAAGGGAAGATTTCCTCACAGTTCTGGAAGCCAGAAGTTTGAAATCAGCATTATGGGGCTGAAATCAAGGCATCGTGAGAGCCCTGCTCCAGGCTCTAGGGGAAAATTCTGTTTCTTGCCTCGAACAGCTTTAGGTGGCTGCCAACATTCCTCGGCTTGGGGCCACATCCCTGCCGTCTTCAAAGCCAATGTCTCAAATCTCTCTGTTCTACCTTCACATGGCCTTCTCTGACTCCCTCTTATAAGGCTACATGTAATTGTGTTTAGGGCCCCCTGAGATAATCCAGAATAATCTCCCCATCTCACGATCACATCTGCAGAGACCCCTTGTGCTGATAAGGTCATTTTGAAGGTTATAGGGATTGGGACATGCCATCTCAGGGGGCGACCATGCTCTTCCTTGCCACAGAGGCTCCATGTCAGCTATGAGCTTTCAAAACATCTTCCAGCTTGACCTTGGCTTTGAGTTAGATCAATTTTCTCGGCAGCCATCCAGCCATATTGGATTGGGGCCCAAAGACCTCTTTAAAGACCCTATTTCCAAATACAGTCACATTCTGTGGGACCGAGAGTTAGGACTTCAACACATGAATTTGAGGGGGCCACAGTTCAGCCCATAATATGCCCATAGCACACACTTTCCTTTCCCTTGTGGCATTTTCCCACATGTCCTGCAAGGCTCAGTTCCACAAGGATACCTCCTCTGTGAAGCCTTCCTAGAATTCCTTTCCCCACTAGGAGTCTTCATGGCTGAACAATGTCCACACTGCTGATGCAGTTCTCTCAGTGCATCTCACAACCATTCTCCCCCTAAAGCTCAGGAACTGAGGCCACTTCACCTCGGCTTTACCTCAGTGCCCCTGCTCAGGGTCTGGCATGAAGACATGCTCACTCGACATCTGCTAAACAGAACTAAACAGCAGAGTCCTCGCCTCTGGACTCGAGGCTCTGAGGTCTTTCTCCTTGCCTGCAGTTCCAGTGGGAGTTCTGTACAGTTCCCAGTGTCTGGCGGACCCCTGAGGCCCTCCAGCTGGAGCTTGGGTCATGGGGCATCTGAGAGCTAACGGGGGTTAACATTTAGGGGAACTCTCCAGCTTGTCTACCGCCTGCTTCTGTTTTGGGGCATTCTGATTCATTGATGATTCTGCCTCACTGAGAATTAATTACCACAGTGCTTCAGTTTACCACTGTGCTGAAAGAGGGACACAGTGGCATTCCCGTATGTGGAATAAAGTACTGACCGGACCCAAATCCTAATAACTCAACGGTTCAGAAGATTCTCTAGGGCCTAACTGCCCTGCAGGGCCACAGTGATGCTCCCTGGTTATCAATGACGCAGAGATGAGTTGACTTCGGTGTCAATGGCCAAGCCTGGCAGGTAGAATACCAGCTACACCCCACTTCCCTGCAGCCTTTGGGCTTCCTACCCACTGCCTCTACCTCTTCTCTCCACGTTCAGTCGACAGTGACCTGGCTCTGCTCCTATGTCCCGAAGGACCTCAGGGCAGCCTAGCCTTTCTGTGTCCAGAATATCTTCCAAGTGAGATCACCACACTTGCTCTCAGCCTCTCCTGGTGGTCGTGTGAGGGCCCCATGAGCGAAAGAGCTCTGAAAACAGTGGTTTAAATATGTGATTAAAAATCATCATTATTGTGAAAAAGCACAGCATGGGATGCACCATCTGGTCGAGAAATGGAGAGGGATGGTCACGTACACATGCCAAAGGCACCCCTGCCCTCTGCACTGGGGCACCGGGCCCCAGGAGGACACGTTTCCAGCTCGAAGCCTCCCTGGTCGCTTTGCTCAGTGTGTGCTGAGACAAGGGCTGCGCCAGACAAGCTGGGATCGACTGTCACTTGCCTGCAGGCCTGGAGCTGAGCTCTTGGGTAGGGCCATCTGCATGCAAGCCTAAGGACAGATGAGACATTTAAATTTTACCAGCTCTCAGTTATGGGCTTGACAGAGAGAAATGGCTGCAATTCTTTTTATCAGCTGAGAGAACAGGCATTAGAGGACAAAATATTAGCCAGGGCCTGGAGTCCTGAAACCTACACATTCTGAAGCAGCTTCATGAATTCCAGACTTGGGGCAGATTGAGAGAGGGTGGTCTGGGCCTCGCTTTCCAGGCAGGGATCTCAAGCTCTTTGCCCATTCTTATATTTAGGTTTTTGCCCAGTCACTTTATTCATCCATCTGTTAATCTGTGCCAAGTCATTTTTTAAACCTTTTCATTCTTATTTGTAGACTGACCTTAGTCAACTCTCTTCAAGTACTATGGGTTTGTCACTGTCATGGATGAAAACATTATTAATGGCAGGCTAGTTGAGGGGAGACAACAGCTGCCCTTTAAACTCCTTGCAGCTGACCCAACTGCTGAAACTCGGCTGGGCAGAGGGGCGGAGGTCGATGGGGTCAGAGGTCGGCCACAGTGGCCCATCATTAACGTCCTTCCCCATCATCATGTCAACCACGCCCGCAGGTGGAAGGTCTGCTGTGCACTCATGAACTGTCCCAGGTCTCAAACGCACCAGAAAATCCACAGCAGCGACCCTGGCCTATTTGTTTAAAATAAAGACAAGTACATGGGGTGGGGGTAGCATGGGGAGCAATTTGGGCCAGGCCTGGGGAAGTGGGATGCGTCCCCTAAGCCCCTCCAGTGAGCTCCCGTGGCCTCGCTGTCCTGGCCTTAAAATAAGAAAACTACTGGAGAAAGATTTGAAGCTTGGATCCTGCAGCCCAGCTCAGGGCTGTTGTACCTGTCAGGCACAGTGCCCAGGGCCCATGGAAAAGGTTTTTATTTTCATTTCTTTTAAAACCAGTAGCAAAAGATTAATATAACTGTAAAGACAATATAATAATGAATCCAGCCTAGATACCAATGCAGTCGCAAAACATAATAAAAAGTACATATTTTATATACGTATTTCTATTTTTCAAATATCTAAAATATATAATCTACAATGTGTTATATCATGCATATTATATATCTTATCTGCTGTGTGTATATTTCATACATTTGTTTTGTGTGGAGCAAGGAGCCCACGCAAAAGGACCCACAAATGTCTACAGCCTCTGGTCCAGGCTCCCAGGTTTTAAACTATGTCCCAAACCTTTCCACAGGGCAATCCATAATTTCACTTAAAGGCATACCCCAGCTTTGTGGCCTTTTCTTGTTAGCTGAGATAACAAACATACAGGGTAGAAAAAGATTGCATCAGATTATAACTCAAAGCAGCTCCCATGAGCCTTCAGATTAGACATTTCTACATGAAGTCTTGGGCATGTTCTGAACAGACCATAGTCACCAGCCGGACTGGGAAAAAAAATGGCTGTGTCCTCTCCTTTGCTGGAGTACTAACTCACTTGAAATATACATTTTCTTCCCCCCTAGAAACTTCAAAGTAGCTCAACAATTATTGGCCTGAGTACCTCACACACCACTTGTTTTTATCTCGGGAGAGGCCTGCCGTAGCCAGTGACATGGTTTGGGTATTAAGGGCAGAGCTGAAAGGCTGAAGCGGCCATCGCTTCCCCAGGCACAGGGCCACCTGGACGTGGAGAGTCCTCGCGGGCCCCTGGGCCCAGAGCCGGCGAGGTAAATCACTCCACGTCCCCATTAACGTCTCATATTGTTGCAGGGTGGTAATTTTGACAGCAAAATAAGCCACAAAACTGCATATGCTATTGGGTGACATGTAATTTTAACTTCATTCAGGAGCAAGACTTTTGAGACATTGTTACCTGCGGGAGCAAGCAGTAAAACAAGGATGTGCGGGAATGTGTCAAATAGAGGGCCTTCCTAAATTACGCCGGCAGGCACAGATTAATACATTTAATATATTCTGGTCATGAGTGAAGTGCTCATAGCAGAACAACTGCTCCTTCAGCGATATCATTCATGGGAATGAACTACAGTCGCCCTGACAGCCTGGAAAAATGCCCCCACTTTTCAAACTGTACAAATGGTGGTTGGACACAGTAACTCAAAACTGGACACTTCATTTCAAGTTTAAAGCTAGTGGCCCAGCCACAAACTATTACTCCATCTTCTTTATTTGTGGTCCATGGTTTTGTACTCTTTAAGAATCAAATAAATACTGGTGTAATGGTTAGCAACTGCCAGTTCAACGAAAAATACTGCTAAATTCACCAATAAGTCTTTTTTCCACACACACAAATTTATGCCCCAAGAACAGAGCCCATTCCTGCCACAGGGCCTGGATAGTTTTTAATGTAGAGGGAGACTCACTTTAGTGATAAGAGTTTAAACCTGAACTCCTTTTTCCTTTCTTCTGGCTCATAGATCTAGCACTGGGAACCGAGGGAGGTAAACGATCGATATATGTAAGTGGCGGCGCATTAACTCGGCCGTTCGCTGTGAGGCAGGGGCAGCCAGGACTCTTTGCCACCCGTTTTCAGTTGGACTCGGCTCCTGGAATTCCTTCCAGGTTGGGAGGAGCTCAGGGCTTCCTGGACGTCCACAACACCCTGTGTCCTAGCCAGTGTCAACATTGCCCATGTTGTTGTCATTGTTAAAAATCTCTCCCATTTTCAGAGGGCCATTTTGAAAACACTTTAAAAAACAGCTTTATGGAGATATAATTCACATATCATACAATTCACCCATTTAAAGTGTACAATTCAATGGGCTTTTATATATCTGCCAATTTGTACAGCCATCACCACAGTCAATTTTACAACATTTTAGCACCCCAAAAAGAAGCCCCAAACCCATTAGCGGTCACTCCCCATTCCTCCTCAACGCCCCCAGCTCTAGACAACCACAAATGTGTTTTTCGTCTTTGTAGATGTGCTCATTCTGGACGCTTCATGTAATGCAGTCAAATGACATACTGTCCTTTGTGACCGGCTTCTTCCACTCAGCGTAATGTGCCCGAGGTTCACCCGCGGTGCGGTGTGCGTCAGTACTTCATTCCTTTTCACGGCTGAATAACATTCCATGGTGTGGATAAGCTGCATTTTGTTTATCCGTTCACTAGTTGATGGACTGGAATGGACCCGAATCTTCATCACAGGCCTACTGTGTGCCGTGTAGGCAGAGTGCAGCACGGCATGCATTCATCCACGGCTCTGAGGCCTTGTGATGCACGGTCAGCACTACACAGGGTGCAGCCAGTCCTGGTCAGCGGGCAGCTGGGATACTGCGGCAGAAAGCCAAGCAGGCTGCCCAATCATCTTACCCAGGATGACAGTTCAGAATGTAGCTTTCTGCTCGAGGATCTTCCTTCCACGGGGAATCGATACACCCTGGGTGTAGGCCCGCCCAGCGAGCTTGGAAATGTAAGCCCCCCTTAGTGAAGGAGGGAAGAAGTTGGGCTGTGTGTTCTTTAGAGAGGCTGCCTCAGGGGTCCAGGGAGTTAAGTGCACGAATCACACAGGTGAACAAGCTGAGGGTTGCAGAGGTCTGGGGTTTAGTTTGGCTTCTCTCAACAGCTCCCCCTGGGCGAGGCGCTGGCTGTGGCTCAGTCACTGTTCCATGTGTAGAAATCCCACTGGGAGGCTGAGTGAGACCGGGAGGGGCTCCACCAAGGAAGCCAAAGCACGGATTTGGGCACCTTGGGCCCTGCTCCTTTGGGTGCTGTGCATATGGGGCTGAGAATTATGCCCTGGGCAGGGCCTGTGAGCTCCTGCCTGATGTCCATTCTCCCCTTCTTCTCACTGACAGACCCCTGATTATATCCAGGCATCAGTACGCCCAGATCAAAGACTACATTTCCCAGCTTCCCTCTTGGCAAAGGATGGCTAATGAGAAGAAAACAAAATGTACTGGACAAAGATTATGGAAAATCTACCCTTCAAATAAAAAATCCAAACTTTTATTAAGGAAATATTCAAGCATAAGAAGAGGTAGAAAGACCAGGGTAATAGACATACATATGTATCCATTACCCAGATTTAATAGCTGTTAACATTTTGTCATATTTGCTACACTTTTTCCCAAAATAATTCAAAATAATTATAAGTACAATGACATTTATACCTAAATATTTCAGGATGCATCGCCAATGAAGACTTTTTAATATATATTTACAATATGTATTATACCTGATAAACAATGATTCCTTGTTATTATTAAAAAACAGCCCATATTTAAGTTAGGGAAATCTTTTTAAAAGAGGCTAACTCTGATGCAAGACAGGTGTCCTTTTGATCCTCCTCCCTTTGTCCTTCTGCTTCCCTAAATCACAAACTTGAAGGCTGGAGTTCTAGCAGCCATCTTGTGACTCTGCAGTCATTCAGAGGAGCTTGCGTTAAGTATGGCCAACTAGAGAAAAGGGTAGATTACTAGACTGGAAAAAAAGAAACAAAACAAACCAACAAATAAGACATGAAAACAAAAACAAAGAAGCGAGCAAATAAACAAAAACCCCAAAACATCAGTTTAATTTGAATGCCAGATAAACAACAAATAATGAGTTTGGTTTAAGTATGACTACTCATGCAATATTTGGGATATACTTATATGTTAAAATGATCAGTTGTTTATCTGAAATTCAAATTTAACAGGGCATCAGGCATTTTTTATGGCAACCCTGTAATGGACATGGGTTGCTGGTGCCTGGGGAGTTGCCATAGAAACATTGGGCTTTCCCTCCTCACCCTCCCACCTTAGCTAATCAGTTCATTTTGTAGGCATCTACTTAAGCACCTCCTATGTGCTCAGTCTCAGGCAAAGCCCTAAGGACCCATGAGTCTCATAATTTAGTACATAATACAGCTGTTAAGGTAAATACACCAGTACCAGGTAGAAGAGCAATAACAAGGGGCCCTGGGGCTCTCCCTTCCCCATACTCATCCATACTGAACACTGGGCTGTTCCCCACCTCTGGCTTCTGCCCCTCATTCTGAAATGTTCTCACCCCACACACCTGCTCATTTCACTTCTTCCCTTCATTCATGCAGCAAACTTTGGTTAAGCATCTGTTGTGCCATGTATTGAAATGAGTGCCCTGCCCTCCAGGGGCTTACGGACTTACTGCCCATTGATAAAATATTCTGTGTGCCAGGGTACAGATTTGGGCTACATGATGGTGACAGTGCGGGCACAGGAAAAGGACAGCTTCCTTCTTCTGGGGTGGGAGTGGGGGGCAGGCCAACAACAGAGTGGGGTCTTGAGGGTCAAATAGGAGCTCACTAAGCTGTGAATGCAGCTGTGAATGGATGGAATCGACCAAGCAGATGAGGCTACCCGACTCTGTGACTATCATCTGCACAGCCCCTCCTCTTGTCTCTGATGGGAGCAGCCAGAATGGGGGAGGCCTTGGGGCCCCCACAGGGTGGACAGAGCCCTGCCTGGGAGCCGGATGGCATCTCTCTGCACCCGGTTACCCTGCGATCATGCCCTGAGCCTATTCCAGGGGGAAAGCCCACATCTGGGCTTTGAGTCACATGGTCCAGTTTCTTTGGCCCATAACTTAATACTTTGCAAAACAAAGCTGGAAGGCCCTGAGCTGGTACATGTTTCAGTCCCCTCTGACTTTTTTTGGAGTCCTCTAGGTCAAGGTTGGAAAGTTGCTCAGCCATGATCTGGTTCAACCACCCATGTAACTGATGAATAAACCAAGCCCCAAAGAAGGGAAAGAACCTGTCCAAGGTCACAGCTCAGCTCGGCTGGAGCCCAATTCTCCAACCCTCCTGGCCCACAAGGGGCCTTCCTGTGCACTCAGTGATGGAAATCATATCCAGTGAGAATTACCAATAACACCTTGCAACCACTGTTGGGGCCCACCTGGCAGTGGTGAAATCTACTTTTCCTCAGGCCCTCTGCTCCCCTAGGCAGCTGCGCTGGTGGCCACCCACAAGCAGCCACCCGGACAAGGTACCATGGCTCCGGGAGCCGTTGACCTTGGAAGGAGTGCCCTGGCAGTCAGCAGGAGTGTTATGGGGACCCTGCTTTGGGGGGAATCCCCCTGTCAGCCTGGTCTCCTTTCCTTCCCCTGGGGACCCTGTCATCCAACCCATTGGGGAGAAAACACAGGGAGGAAGCAGCACCATTGCTCCTGCTGAGACGGGGGGAAGGTGCCTGGTTGGGAGGCTTTTGCACTGCAGCCTCCTAGGGCCAGAGGACTCAATTGCCTGTGGCCCCAGCCACGACAGCGATGCTGGGAGTCCAGGGTGGGCTTGTGGAAGGTCCCCCCGGGCTGTGAAGAAAGGTGAGGACAGAGTTGGAAAGGCTTCCTGGGAGGGCAGCCCTGGAGCCGGGGCTGGGGGACCTCTAAGACCTCTAAGACCTGCCTGGACAGGTGGATTTACAGATGAGACCAGAGAGGAAAGCAACCCGCAGACAGTGCACGGAGCCAGTGGGAGGCCAGCCTTCCAAACTCATTCCCAGAGCAACATCCTCACCCTTTTCTCTTCTTAGGGTTGGCCTTCACCCTGAGCCCTCAATAAATCCCAGCCGACACGACGTGGCCTGGATGGCCTGCTGAGGATGTCCCAGATCCCATGACTTGGCCATCCGAGGTGAGCATGTCTTCTCAGGAGTGTGGGACATTACCCTTCATGGATTCAAAGGTTAGGTGCCAATTCTGCCTTGCCGCTGGTAATGAGGAACACAGGAGACAGATGGAGGCTGCTCCCACCCACAGTATGCTAATTCTGCTAAGCAGTGGACCAGGAAATGGCCGGTCATTTGTGCCGCCATCAAGACTCAGAGATGCTGCCTCAAAGCTCACTTGTCTTTAATGCTGTCCCCGGCCGAGGCTCTTCAGAGCAATCGCTCCAGCCAATTTCCAGAGCCACAGGCAGCAGGAGGGATGGGGTAGGTGGTGGATGTGTGGGCCTTCCAGGGAGCCCTCCGCCTGCACCCAGACTGCCCTGGGTTCCAGCACCCAGCGAGTGCCCCTGCACTGGTCCCGTGTCTCCACCCTGGTTTCTGGGCTCACCGGGCCTCCCGCTCAGGGCCGTGGCCAAGACCAAGAAGCAGAGGGCTGCCAGAAGGGAACTAAATTGCTGTCGTGGTCAGTGGGCATTTCTGCACTCTGCTGACACTCAGCCCCATGGTGGCCCCTCTGCATTGCCGAGGGGGCGGTGGGTGAGTGTGGGGCAAGTGCCCTGCCTGTTTATTTGCAGAGCTGTTTGCAGATTCTGTGATGTGCCCAAGGTCAAAGCTGGGCCGCCTCCATGGCTGCCATTCACTCCTTCTTGCAACCAAGCCTTGCAGTCCCAACACTTGGGATTCTAGTCCAGTTCTGGGCCCTTTTTCTTCTGACCATCAGCCATACCAATTTATGCTGTCCCTCACCAGGGGAGGCTGCTCAAACCGGGAAAGCTCTCCCAACCAGGATGCTCAGGTAGCACAGACCCGGGGAGCCCAGCCCCCCTGGGACCTGGAGGGGAAAGCTCAAGGGAACGGGTCTGTGTGTGCGTGTGTGTTTCCCCAGTCACTCCGGGCAAAGGCATGTAAGCCATGGAGCTCCGTGGCTCTGAGGCCCTGCAATACGAATGTGTGCCTTTTGTCCTGGGGATCCTGAGGCACCACCTGGGGTATACAAGGTGCATGTCATTTTAGGAAAATTGGTGCTGGAAAAAGGCCATTTAAAATAGATCTGTTCAAAACAGGGAACTCCCTTCCTACTAAGGGGTGAAAACAAAAGAACCTCGACATGGAATTTGTCACAAAACTTCAATTTGTTTTCAAACTTGAAATCTGTAATACCATTTGTTAAAATAAATTTATCTTGATTTTTTAATTAAGGCTGTAATTGTACCTGTAATCGTAGACTGAACAAAGAGTGAATCAAGTGTTAAGAATTATAGATGGCTTACTCTGTGGGCCATTCTTTGTGGTTGATTTTCACAGCGTGGTCTCACAAAGTGTCATCTTTGCAAAATTATCCAAAGTCTTCATGCTTTGTCACAAGGGCAAATCTTAATCCTTGGCTCTCAAATCGTTCCTTTGAGTGTCTGCTGTGACACTACTCTTGCCCATATTTTTCTTCAAGAATGGGTAGATCCTCCTCTGTCACTGGCTTTGCATGGAATTTGAAAGCTTCTCCAGCCTCATTGTCACCACTCCATGAAATCCTGCAACTCTGGCACAATTTGCAGTTTCACTTCGCAATAATTTGTGCTTTGCAATCCATTTATAAGGGTTTTGTGCCAATGAGCAAAGATGGACACGTGAGCACAGCGGGAGGGGGTGCTTGGGTGGGCACCATGCTGCCCTTCAGTGGGCAGGCTCATGAGGACTGTGGCTGCCCTGAGGAAGCCCTGTGACCGGGGCACTGAGGTGCTGGGTCCTCGGATAATGAGGGTCCATGGGCAGTGGTTCTTTCCTATCTCCAGATCCTTCTCCTGACGAGGGGCAGTGGAGCCAACGTGCCTCGCCCTGTGCTGCCTCTGCTGGCTCTTTCCAGACCATATCCGAGACTCATTCTGGCCTCTGAAAAGGATCAGGCCACACTGAGCACAGCAGAGCTCTGTTCAAAAGAGCTCCAGACCTAACTGTGACCTCCCTAAGCTGGGTTCTGGCAGGCATCTCATCCCTGGGCAGGGCACAGGATTTTATGTGAGATGACACTTCCTGGGCCATTTTTCCAGAGGCAATGAATAGGCTGCAGGACTCCACGAGGTGGTGAGCAGTACTTTGGGAAAACCATTTCATCAAACACCAGTGGTCTTCCAGGCCTTTAAGTAACAATACAGTTAGCTCTTGAGCAACATGGGTTTGAATTCCATGAGTCCACTGATAAGTGGATTTTTTTCAAAAAATATGTTGGAAATTTTTGTGGAGATTTGTGACAATTTGAAAGAACTTTTTCTTTCCTCTAGCTTGCTTTATTGCAAGAATACAGTATATAATACATATAACATACAAAATGTGTGTTAATTGGCTGTTTATGTTAAACAGTCTACTAGAAGTTAAGCCTACTAGTAGTTGAGTTTTTGGGGAGTCAAAGGCATATGTGGATTTTCGAATGCAGGGAGGGTCAGCGCCCCTAACAAGTGTCAATATAGTAATAAGTAAAATTGGTTAAGTGCTCACTATGTGCCATGTGGTATAAATTTTCACCAGGATTCTCTTATTTAATTCTCACTATCCTTCTAGCATTGCCCCCATTTTATAACTGAGGAAATAAAGGCAGAGAAAAATGATGTTTTTCCAAGTCACACAAATGGTAAATTGAGAGTTGAGAGTTGAATCCAGGTGGTCTGATTCTAGACCTCATACTCAGGACTAATACCGTGTTGGAAACTAACTGGGCTTTTTTCTTCTGAGTTCGAATAATGATAGGGACTGAGCCGTGGTGCAGAATTGAGGTGTTGTGAGATGGTCCGGCCCCTCTGCCACATTTGGTAAGTGAAGAAATAAGTTGCCCAGTGCAGCCTCCAAAATCAATTAACAAAATGCAATAAAAATCAGGGTCTCCTAAACTAATAAGCATATTTTGTGTTTAATCATGAATCCATTTTGAAAATTCTATGCATAAGTTAAGAAACGGTCTTGTCTTTTAGGAAAGGCAACCCCAGAAGAACTGTTGTCACTCCGTCTCAACAGGCACGGGAAGTATTTTCTCAGAGATGCCTCATTTCCTGAAATTAATAAAATAATTGGGTTGAACTTGCTCAATGCAGACTTTGCACTACCAGCGAGCTCTTTCATAGCCACTGAAAAGTCACTTTTTGGGGGGCTTATTATCCATCAAGATCTCGTGCTGCTCATTTGCATATGAAAGAGGAAGTTCATAAAAGCCCTTTCTTATTTTCTAACACGAGTTCAAATCAGGGGCCATTATCACCCTATAGAAAGAACCAAATGGCGTATGGATCATTCTGGAGGAGGGGGTGAGCTCCTTTTAAGAGAATTGTTTTAGTTTTTGCAGGAAATTAATCAGAGGGATGGGCTTTGTGGAGCTGGGAGCAAATCTAATCTATCCTTTGTTCGAATTTGCCTTGCTCCAATTCCTAGCAATTGTAGACAACATGCTCTTTTGTTCAGGAGACACTTGTTACATGCATAATTAGAGCCTGCAGTAGCTGTGTTTAAAGAAAAACTGTTTTCCAATGTAATGTGTGATCTTGATAATACTATTTTCATCAAAGGTAGCAATTACATTCATTAAGCTGGGACTGGCGTGGCGGCAAGGAAATTAAGTGAAAAGTGGATAAAAAGCTCCCCTCCCCCCTTTGTTATCTCCTTCTCTTTATAAGTTGAAATGCACCCTGGTGAGCTGGAACTGTGAAATACGTAGTGGATATAAAAAAATAAAGTCCTCCTTAACCTTTCTGAATAATGACCCTGCAGATATCCTGGGGAGGGCAGCTATAGATGCACTTTTCAAATTAAAGGGCTTTATGCTACCTTAATTTCCTATGCAAGTTTTAAACGAGGTCAGCATATGATTCAGGTCTTCAAAGACTGCAGGGTTCTTAAGGGTTAATTCACTGTTCTTTGCACACATAAATTAATAGTTTTGTGCCCTCAAAAAACCCACAACAAGGTGTAAATCAACCAGTTTAGGAAAGAAATAAGGCCATTTGCCTATTTTAAATTACTCTAACTATTCATTTAGGCTTCTTTCTATGTTAATTTTAAGGATTGCTGTCAAAGAAGTCCACACATTGAGGGGCAAACACCATCCAGCAAAAAAGCCCCCCAGGTTTTTGAATCTCACTGTGTTGCTGTGAGAAATTTATTTGCGAAAAGACAAAATATATGTGTTTGTGTGAGTGTGTGTGTGTGTGTGTGTGTGTGTGTGTCTCCTCCAGGCAGATGCTCTGTGTCTCTCCCCTTGCCCTGGATTAAAAGTCCTGTTTGAAAAATGTCCTTGCAATGCCTCAAAGGGCTTGGTGATTTCAATTTTATTCAACAGAGCACAATGATAGCCAGACATTTCTGGTCAAAAGTAGATGGAAATATGCCACCTTCTATCAGCACCCCAGCTCCGGCCAATGTTTGACCTGAAAAGCTTTCTGTGAAAATGAAACCAGTCCACAAAAATCAATTGGGGACCCCTATTTCTTTTGATTGGACATGCACAGCTCCATAGAAAGAGTCATTATCTCTAAATTGATTGACCCAAATGTCATGCAGATCATCTTGGAATGGGAAGCCAAAGAGCTTGCACAGTCTCTGCATTTTCTGCTGGCTGCACAGCCAGATGCGGCAGCGGCCTTGCTGGCCAACCTCTAACCAAGCGGGTCAGGGGATTTTACCCTTGGCAAAGGGAGTTGCTTGTAATTTGAGAAAAACGGGGATGTCAGAAGTTTTTCGACTTTACATTCCAACCCACTCATTAGTAGTCAGTTGACTTCATGAAATAAGAGCATTGAAGGAGGAGCCAGGAGCCCCAGCTGTGTTCCCCGCTGGAAACTGGGAGCAACTGTTCACTGAATGGCTTACGATATGCCAAACACTCTGCTTACACACACTGTATACCCGCTCTATTCCTCACAACGAGCCTTTGAGGTGGGCATTGGTCTGAGCGTCATTTCCATCTTACGATTAAGAAAATGAAACCTAAGAGGTCAAGTGAGCCGCCCCAGCTTGTACCATGAAGAACTGGGGGAGCAGTCATCACACACCCGGCAATATGATATCCAACGCCAATTTTTGGTCATAGGAGAAAAGGCCTTCACCTCTGGGCTAAGGTGCCCTCGACGTAAGTGAGGGTAGGTGACAAGTCCCTAGTGTCCCAAGTAGCCTGATATTTATAAGATTTTTCGGAAGACTTTTTAGGTTATTGTGTGGTAGCAGCCAGTTTGCTTTGGGGGCCTCCTTTGAAGAGGCATCTGTATCTGTGCCCCCAAAGCAGGGCAAGGACAGAGCCAGGTACCCAAGGACCACAGGCAGTGGAAGGTCCCAGGAAGTGGCCCAATGATGGGATGGTGGGTGTGGATCTCGCCACCAGTGCAGGTTGAGCAAGACAGAAATAGTGCATTTCTCTTAGTTTTGATGGCAAGGAGCTTACTGAGACTCAGCGTTTGGGGATGCTCTCTCATAATCAGGACCCCAGTTATCTTGCACCCAAACCCTGCCGCTGCTAGGGGGCAGCTCCCTTGGCAACAGGAGATCTCAGCTCAGTGTGATGGCTTCTTGGGAGTGTTTGGTTCACTGAACAACCTCAGGCCTGTTCTTAAGACAGCACTCTTCATTTAATAACTGCAATCTCATGCCCATGTTGAAGCTCAGCACTGGCTCTGTCTGTGGCTCTAGTAGCTCACAGGGTGTGTGTGTGTGTGTGTGGTGGAGAGGACAGAGTGCAGGGTCTCTCTTGACTTTTCCTTTCTACCTCTGGTGTTGGTGTTGGTTGTGGGGTCAGGGTGGGAGGAAACCAGAGAGCCTCTGCTTCCTGACGTGGCAGGGCGGGTGCTGTCCCTTCCTCAACTGTCATTCTACCTCCTTCTCTTATGTGCTAATGAGAGTTGGTGATAGCAAGTCCTGCTGTCAGTGGGCCTTGCTTCCTGGGCCTTGGGGATCTTTTGCAAGAGTGGCTATTTTACCGCAGGCTCTTTGCATTCCTCTTCCGAGCTTACCTCTTTGTCCTCAAGTTAAAGATTCCAGGAAGATCCTGTACACAATCTCATCTACTTCCTGTGCCAACTCCTAGGCCTGTGGGCATACACAGGGCCCATCTTCCTTAACTTTTTGGAACCAGGAACTTGAGACCGGGTAGCGCCAGTCCCTCTCTTGGGGGGGTTCCTCTACTGTGCCGTAGTTTCCTGGGTCTCTTTTCTCCTGTTCTTAAGGGAAAAATCAACAATCCACCTGCTAAGTAAGGTGTCCAACTGGGTGCAAAATGCCTTCCTTGTAGGGTCCCCACCCTTGGCTTTGGGAAGCAAGCACCCTCTCCTCCACTCTGGGGGGTGGTGGTGAAAACTCCCCTCCCATTGAGGATGGCTTACTGAACTGGGACCTCTCTGCGGCCTGTGGGGAGGGAGTTGGTCCTACTCCTGGTGATTCTCTGAACTTAGAATATGTGCTGTTGTGATAACGGTGACCTTATAATTTATTGCCCAGACTGGAAGGCCCTTTTCGAAGTGAAAGATGGCACTATCCAGGACACATGTGGGGTCCCCTAGTCTTTGAGCACCTCTAGACCCTAGGTCCAGTTCTGCAAAAGGGAGAATCATGTCCTACACCCATTAGGCCATCAGTCAGTGCAACATCAACTCTGAGCCTTTTCCCTGCAGTTTGATGAGGTGCCCAACTTTGTTCGGGGGCCCTTTCCCAGGCATTCTGGTTGGGGTCTGGGCTCTGCTGCTGTGCCAAAGTGCCTCCATCCTCTACTGCCCTGCTGCCCCTTCTGGCCCCAGTCATTTGCTTCGAGTCCGCGTCTCTGCTTCATCTGGGATGTGGTGGAGCTTCAGCATCTTTGCAAGGCCAGAGCACTCTGCCCAGGTGCCAGCCTCCTGATGTCCCCTGTGCCTTTCCCCTGGCACCCATTCCCGGGGTGCTAGTCTAGGCTCCAGGGGGACATGAAGTTTCCTTTTTTTTCCCTCCAAATCTGGGGAAATTCCTCTCTCCTCAAGCCTTGTTCTCCACATTGGATTTAGGCTTCCCCTTTCTTTCAAACCCCATTTTCTGTTGAAAACAGGGACAGAAGTCAGGAAATGCTACTACCTGCTTGGTGGGAGGCAAGGAGCATTGAACCTGCTTGAATGAGGAGAAGAGGAGGGAGAAAATGCTACACACACACACACACACACACACACAGACACACACACACAGACACACACACACACACACACACACAGACACACACACACACACACACACAGACACAGACACACACACACACACAGACACACACACACACACACACACACACACACACACACACACACACACACACACACACACGAGTAGGAGCTCCATAGTGTGGCCAGGCCTAAAGTTCTTGGGGACCAGTAAACTTGGTTAGGCGCTCTGGGCACAACTTGTTCTTCTGAGGGAGCAGCTGCTGCATCTTCTAGAGCAGCTCGTTCAGAACTTTCTGGGACAATGGATATGCTCTGTATCTGTCCTGCCCAGTATGGTAGCCACTAGCCAAACATGGCTAATGAGCCCTCAAAAACATAGCCAGTGCAACTTAGGAATCCCATTCTAAATTTCAATTAATTCAAACTTAAAAAGCCACATATGGCCAGTGGCTATCATATTGGACAGCACAGTTTTAAAGAAATCATTGAAGAGAAGTGATATAATCCATCTTACATTCAAAAGATTGTCTCAGGCTGCTAGACGGGACTATGGATTGGACACTGGGAAGAGTAGAAACTAGAAGTCAAGGAGGTGAAAGTCCTGTTCCTCGAGAAAGATCATGACTCAGATTGGACCAAAGTACTAGCAGAGGTGGGAAGACGTGCCCAGAGGAAGAACTATTTTGGAGGCAGAACCCATGCAGGTGGTCCTCTGGTGACTGGACTCCCATGTGCCACTCTGAACACCGTAGTTACACAGATCCTCTCTACGTAGCCATTTCTGAACCATTCATTAGTCGTCACGGGGCCCCTTGACAGAGGACATGCCTTCTTTCAGTAGTGGACACAGCCGCTTACCACATGTACTGGGTTGAAAGTGCCTCTCAGAATTATGTCCACTCGGAAGGAACCTATGTACGTGACCTGACTAGGAGATACCATCTTTGCAGATGTGATCAAGTTAAGATGAGGTCTTACTGGATTAGGGTGGAACTTAAAACCAGTATTACTGGTGTCCTCAGAAGAGGACGGAAGTTCGGATACGGACATGCAGAGGGAAGAAGCCATGTGATGGGGGAGGCCACGACTGGAGTTGTGCTGTCGTGAGCCCTGGACTCCAAGGACTGCTGCCCACCACCGGAAGCTCAAAGAGGCAAAGAGGGATTCTTCCCTAGAGCCTCCAGAAGTTCTGGAGCAATATGGTCCTGCCGACACCCTGATTTCAGACTTGCAGCCTCCACAACTGGGAGAGAATATATTGTCGTTTTTAGCCACTGTTTATGGCGTTTTGTTACAGCAGTGATGGGACAGGTACACCCAGCCCGCACCCCCTCCCCGTTTCCTTCCTAGCAGACCTGGATTTTGTCCTGGTTACTACCTCTCCTCCAGGAGCCATGTACCTAAGGAAGGTGACCTTTCCTGGGTGAACGCTGTTGACCTGAAGGTAATCCTACCTTCTTGCTGGGGATGATTTTGGGATGGACATGTGACCCAAAAGTGGCCAGGAGGATGTGAAGAGGTCTGTGGGGGGAAATCTGCTTCCCTCGCTCCTAAGAAGCTCCTCTTCCCTTGGACATCACTGTCTGTTGGCAACATGGTGGCCACCCAGCTAGCAGCTTGAGGATGTCCATGCAAGGATGGCAGAGATGGAAAGAACCTGGGCCTGATGACCTTGCTGAGATGCTGACCCGCTGGAAGCCCCCAGGTCTCTGGGGTTGCGAGCTACGAGGGGTAATGGACGGGGGTCACACCTCCTCCACCCAAGTGGTTCATCAAACTACAAACCCGTCGGGATTGGTGTTGGCCAATACCACTGTCCCCCTCTGGTTAACTTTCCAGGTGAGGCTTTAGTTCCCCCATCTGCTGCCCACTTGAATGAAGACAATGAATAAAAGGAAGGAAAAACATCTGAGCTGTCACTCTTTTAAGAGAAGGCTCTCACCAAACAGTAACACTTCCTGTCCGGCCGCCCATCCTACAGGTGTGCTTTCCCAGTTCCTGGTCTTAGCTTTTCTGGAGGCTCAGGCAGGGATGGCATGTTTGTCCATTCAGGCTAAACTGGTGGCTTATAGTAACAACAAACACTTATTTCTTATAGTCCTGGAGGCGGAAGTCCAAGATCACGGAGCCAACAGGTTTAGTGTGCAGTGAGCGCCCACTTCCTCGCTGACAGCGGTGTCTTCTCACTGTAACCTGACATGGCTGACGGGATCCTTTATAACAAACGGCTCTGATCCCACTCATGCCCACCTCCAAAAGGCCCCACCTAATACTAACACCTTGTACATTAAGATTTCAACATAGAAATGAAATGTGGAGGGACATGAAACATTCAGTCTACAGCAGATGGGAAAGAGTCTTTTTCTCTTACCCAAATTAGGTGATTCCACAAGCACTTTCCATAGTTCTGGCGTCTCCCTTCTGTCCCTGGCTACCTCAAAAGATCCTCTCACACAGAATTTAAAAAAAAATGCATCTCTTAATTTCTGAAGTCCTCACAACCCACCTGACTTTAAATTTCCTGAATGCTGATATATTTCTCTTCCTTTCCCTTCCCTAGTAAGAGTACCGCAGTCCTCCTTCAGTCTAAATGTACTAACACCCTTACGAACTTAGGCTCGGCTGAAACCCACCTTCAGATCACTGCCTGAGGTGTCCCATGGACCCTGCTCCCAGGTTCACTTTGCAGCAGCAGCTTTAAAACCGGTAAAAGACAAGAGTTTAACTTATTTCACCGTAGTTCCAAGAATTTGGTAAGGTGTTTCAGATCATTGCCGAATGACAAATTCTGCAAGGATTGTAGGGATATTCTCAGCGTTAGCACCTCAGTTAGACCTGAGCAAGAGGGGCTGCTGCCCGGGGACCTGCATCAACAAGCAATTCCTGTACCCACTGGGACTGGCACTCAGCGCTGGCCCAGGGAGACCTGAGCCCTAAGCATCCACTCTCACGGACACCTTTTAAAGCCACATAAGTCTTTGAAATGTCCACAGTGTACATCCAAATATGGACAATATCAGAGAAAGATACTGGTTTGGAGGCAAGGAGATTTGCTTATAAATTCACTAACTTGTCAAATCCTTCCTCAGACAAAAGTGCACAGAGTCTTGCATAATCAATAGTCACTTCCCAAAGCGCTGAGCTTCCCTTCTCTGGCTCCTCTTTGGGCTCCAATGGGCAGTTCCAGAACTTCCCAGGAACTGGCATGGCTTTCCAACAGTTTTACATGGTTGCCGCCAACATTTTGCAACATTAATGATTCACATGACTTTGAGCTTTGATTATCTATGTAGCTCTAGATCTAACATGCATGGCATGAGATACCGATTCATTACATTAGCCAATGGATGCTGAATGTTACAACTTTGAATGGTCTTGTGTATAAAAAGTATTTCAAAAATTAAAATTAAAAATAGTTTCATTTAAATAACTTTAATTTAAAAAATTTACAGTTGAATACCTTAAGAGATAACTATTGAAAACTCACGGAAAATAATTTTTTAATTTTGTATGAACTTGAATTTGCATTTTCATGAACAATTTCTAAAGAGCCTATGGATCATGAGTACATATAAGATCAGAATAGAAATACAAAAGCAGAGGTAAGGAAATCAAAATGCTGGGAAAAAAAATGAAATGCAAAATCTTTAGAGAGGCGGTCTACTTAGTTTTTAAACTCCATTATAATCAAGTGAGCGCAAACAGGACATTACACATTCTTCATTTATGAAGATTTAATTACCCATCAGAACAATGAAAATGTATATGAAAACCATTCTGATCAAATCCACAACATGAGATGGCTGAAGTCCCTGCAATTTCACTCTCTTTATTAATTAAAAATGGAATTACTGGTAAATACAGTAAGATCAGAGCTGAGGCTCCCGCTGCAGGCTAGCCACAGGCCCACGAACGCCGGAGGCTGGCCCGCTCAGCGCTCAGAGGGCACCTGCAGAGATGCGGAAGGAGTCGGGTGTTCTGCGTGGCATAGGGCACGCTGAAATTACCATGCAGTCTTGGAGAAGAAACCCACAAACCGAAGTAGTAAAAATGGTAGAGGAACTAGGGGCCAAAAAATGTTAGAAGTTAAGCATTTAGGACAACTTCAGAGGAACACACGAGAAATGAATCTTCAAAGAAATGACATAAAAGCCTCAAAACCAACCAGCCACCCAACCAACCCTGAGGCCTCTTTCTGCCGGACAGTCACAAGAACGCTGAGGATTTTCTTTCAAGAGATGGTCCTTTTAGATGCCCGGGGAATGTCCTGGCTTTTGCATAATACGATACAATTCTTTCCTCTAAGGGGCCAGTGGTAAAAGGTGCAGTATTTAATTTAGATTCAGGTTCTTCATCATCTAGTTGGAGGTGATGAAGTAAACTTACCTTGAAATTTCTATTCTTCTAGAGATGGCCCTGCTTTGCTTAGGCCCTGTAGAAATTTCAGACCAAAAAACCAGCTGAAATGAGGCAAATATCTAGATGAACTTGGGTCAACTGAGGTGAGACATGTTAACAGAAAGACAGCATGAATGTCCACACAGTGATGGCCAGTCTCGAGAGTGTAGGACTGTGTAGATGAGCAGAGTCTAATTTTTTAGTGTTAAAGAAACACCCACACCTTTCTATATCTGGCAGTTGTTATGATATTGGTACATTTCAATCTGAGTAACTCCCAAGACTTCTTATCCACTGGTCAAGAGCAGGATTATTTCAACTTCAAATGTCTTTTATTATGAAATACACTTAAAATGAGCTTAGCTGCAATCAATAAGCATATCCTTAGCCTTTGTCTACCTGTAAAAATCAATCAATTTGAAAAGATGGAGTATTAATGTGCAGAGGAACTGTACATACATTATACAGTGATAGGTTTCTGATACACATCCACGTGCAAAATAAAGCAAGATGCAAAGGGGGTGTCCATTCAAGCAGATGTACCCTCTTCAGACGCCCTGGTCCTCCAAAGGTACAAAACCTCACAACTCTGGGATTACTTTGTTAGTTTACATATCCAAGAGGAAAAAAATGATCTCTCTCTAAATGATTAGATTTTAAAACACCAAATCTAAGGTGATTTAACTTATGAGTAGTTTCGTCATTAACTCTTTTGCTAATAAAGGTAAGACTACATGAAAGCAAGCCCCACTGAGCCTCCTCTTCTAGGGTGGGAGAATTGTGATGAACACATCGCCCTAAGTTGCTTTGGGTCCACGGAACTAGGGAAACGGTGCGGAGCTTCTCAACAGCACATTAAGAATGCGTGGTGAACACAGTCCTCAGCACGATGCGTGGTGATCTGTACTGAGCTAAGCACCTCCGAACTCACTGGATGAAGGGGAAGGTGTCCTGCTCACTCCTTCTGCCTCTGCCCCTCTAAGCAGGTGGGTGTTTAGGGAGTTGCAGCGTTTACTGAGTTGGTCCTGCTACACTGGGGAACTGAGGAAGCTGCAGAGGAACACGGACTCTGATCATCTGGATACTCTACTCAAGCTCCACTGTGCGATGAAAGTCTCCTGGGGCAATCTGACACAGGCAGATTCCAGCCTCAAGGCCAATGATCTGCCTGGTAGGTTAGATCTGCCTTTTTACAGGGACTTGAGGTGATGAGAGCCAGCCGCCCCAGGCCCAGGAGATGGCTGTTCCACTCTTCCTGGAGACTTCATGTGTTACACCGTTAGTAGCTATGTAAGACTTCTAGATGTCTATCATCCACCATAATCCTCCTGTATTTTAGACATAAATTTCTAAGAGACTGTGGGACATGCTGCCTGGCAGATCTGAAACAAACATCCAATGACTAGGAAATTCTGGGAATGGTATACTAGTCTGCACTTTTACGACTCTCAAAGTTATTCTGAAGCAGAGTAGACACTGGCATAGGGAATACAAGAGGTATAATGGCAGAATCTTGATAAACAGTAGAATTTCCATGTTAGGGAAAATAAACTGAAAGAGTGAGCCAAAAGCAGGGGTGTTCTGTCAAAAAGCCAAGGAAGCACTGAGCCTCAGGGTGAAGACGGGTGTCCACAACTAGAGTCTGGGATGGAGACAGCAGGCTGCCGATTAAGGGTAGAAAGGTAAATTTTGAGAACATTAAGTCTGCTGACCAGAGTGAAGGACAGGTTAAAAGAGATTAAAGGAGCAGACACGGCACCCATCTTGTGGCTTTTCAGCGCTGAGGAGCAGCGGCTCATAGGAAGTTAATTTTCTCAGAATGGGGAGATTTAAACACTTAGGTAGATTGGAAGAGGGGGCCAGTCAGGCTGGACTGGTTACAGATGAAATGAAGAGGGAGTAATGGCCCAATCCTGCTAGCGGAGGGCTTTTCTTTTTTTCTTTTTGGTGTGACATGGAGACTAACCTACCTCAGCGAAAAAAAATCTGGCAATAATTTAATCCAGGGTTGACAATTTTTTTCCCCTAAAGGGCCAGAGAGTAAATATTTTAGGCATTGTGGGCAAGAGGCATAATTGAGGATATTATGTACGTTATTTACATACCACTTCAAATGTGAAAAAAACTTTAGTTTGCTCCTCTTAACAGCAACAGGCAGTGGGTTGATTGGCCCACAGGGCAGTTCGCCCATCTGATTTTAACCATGGACCTGGTCCTCTGACTTCAGTGGAAAATCTGAATATTCTTTTTTTCTTGAAACAGATGTTTCATGTCCAAGGAGGGAAATATTGTTTGAATACCTCAGGCCAAATTATACAGAATCAAATTACAACTAAAGATAAAGTGCTAATCCCAAGGCCAGGGCAGATGGCCCAGTTTGCACTTGGATGTGAGAAACCCTCCCAGTGAAGTGCTGCTGACAGAGCAAGATGGGCAAACCTTGCGTAGGGCGGGTATCCACACATGGTCAGTGCCTGCTGCCCAGAGGCCAAACCTTCAACAGATGAGGTTTCAGAGTCCCTTTTGGTCCTCTCCCTGTCACACGCTAAGCTCCTGTGCCCCTGATTAGAGCTGCCTCCTTGACTATTTGACAAAAGCAGAAAAATCGGTTAATGTGAAAATGATGCAATGCCCAAAAGGGGAAAAATTTCAGTAATCTTACAGGTAGCTTTATTTCTTCTTAATTACACAAGCAATACTATATTTAATTATAATTACTATTTATATATATTATAAAAATTCAAACAGTATAGATGATGCCAGTGGCTGCCTTCCTGACCCCCATCCCAGCACAGGCTCCTGGCGCAGCGTGCAGTAACCAATGTGGCAACTATACTTTGAGTTTATTCTACAAATTCATATATACACCTGGATTAACCAAAATATATAGGTTTGTCCTGTTCTGCATAAAATATCATGCAACTTACTTTAATATAACTTGGTAATGATTTAATCTCAGTACATGGATCTTATTCTTTTAAATTGCAGCAGGACTGTAGAGTGTGTATTTCCATGATTGATTTATTCTCCTGCTTAGCCATTTCTGATTTTTCAAAACTGCTAATTATACTGCCCTGGAAGGATGGACACGCCTTCTTGTCCGTCCTCCCAGAAGTGCTGAGCAGGACAGCCAGACTTCCTATTGACTGTTGACTTTTGTCAACAATTTGTAATTTATATTTTACTTCTACTTAACCAACGTGACTTAAATTATGGTTAGCTTTTTTGTACCCTGTTACTTATTAATTTACTTCCCTGTTGTGTACAGTGGACGCTGCCTATAAAATTTTGTGGTTTTTTTCTGAAGTTGCAGAAGTTTCCTTTGTGGCAAATTCTAATGAAGGGTTGTGGCATTTTACTGGAAGGCTCCTGAGGATGAACACACTTTAAAGACCCAAAGGAGTGAATCTAGGAGGCCTTCCCCGGCCTGACTTGAGTGTGAACCATTTCTATCACATGCCAATTAGCATCTTACTCAACTTTAACCTCTCCAAGCCTCAGTTCTCCCTGCCTGTAAAACAGGGTAACAAGAGCACCGACTGTATGGATAGTTGATGTGAGTTATTACATTTAGAATAACAAGTGGCGTGTGGTAAGAGCTCAAGTGATGCTAGTGTGACTGTCATTCTCATGGATCTAAACAAATACTTCTGCGTAGGGTTGGCCTCAGTTATTTTCTGCTCTGTCTCTGTGTGAGGATGCACTGATGAGCACAGAAAAAAGACATCAGAGATGAACGTGATTTTGATAAGGATCCTATCTCTCTGCCACAGCTTGGAGCCCACAGCACCTCAGACCTGTGGACACACTGAATGCTAGGCACACGTCACTGAAAGGCAAAATGGAAGAGGGGCTGATGACTAGATTTCTACAATAATGAAGGAAATAACAGGGGACAGACAGGCTGAAATCTCCTGTGGCATTAGACTATAGCACATCACTGAGTAAAAGGTGTGACCATATAAAAATTCCAGGAGGAGAACCACAGAGCACAGGTGCACACATCAGCGAGTCTGGTCTGTACCGGGAAGACGCACTCAACAGAGGTGACTTTCCTACCGAGGAGCTGCTTATTTTGCTTAAAAAAAAAAAAGGGTCCTCTGATAAAATCTTCTTCAGCATTGAGAATTTAAAGTTGGTCTGCATTGTTTAGACCTCTTCTCTGAAAAATAAAATTGGCTTGTGAGAGGCAAGCTATCAGCTTGGTACACAGAGGTGCTGTACCTACCTTGTAGGAAGGTTACATTACTTTCTTACTTCATCTGTATGTGCAGCAATTTTGCTTTATCTGAGTAGCAAAAGTCTCCGGTTAACTTAGTGCTTTATTTTTTCATTCTCCATATAATACTGAAATACAAGGATGAGATCCAAAATTTGTTGAACAGAGATGATATTAAAAAAGAAGAGCACAGAATTGGGAGTTAGTACCTTTGGATTCTTGTCTCGTCTTTGTCCCTGGTGGCTGCCCTTGGGCAAGTATCCTGGGCTATAAATCCTTCACTTCAAAAATGAGAGAGCTGGCTGGATGGTTCTCTCAGGTCTTCTAGGTGAACTTCCCATTATTTAAAAATCTTGGACACTGATGCACTTCTGTGTGGTAAAGTGAAATCTCTAATGACACTAACGTGGCAGTTGGGTTGAGTCCAGCCCTGTCCACACAAATACAGTCAAGTGAGTTCCTTGATGTTTGTCCAGTTGGTACCTGGAATTCCATGACAGCCCAACCCTCAGATTAACAAACAATGATGAGAGGCTTCAGGAGGCGCACAAGTTCATCCTCCACTCAACATGAACTCAAGAGAGATAGTTTTAAAGACCCCAAAGTCATGGTCAGCCAGAAAAGCTGTAAGGGAAGAAATGCAGAGGAAACTCACAATATCTCCTTTGGTAAATGGTAAATAACACAACGATTTGGTAACAGAAAAAAGGTAGGTATGTGTATTAACTATAATGTTTAATTATCTTTCAACTGTTCTTTATGAACATGCACAATGCACACACAGTAAGAACTTTATTAACACTAAATGTAAATTCAAGGTCTGGAAGTAGACAGATTCCCCAGTGCTGCCAAGGTGAACGTGAGGCTTGCTGTAGTTTTGAGTGTTTCTAATTCTACAGGAAGAAGTTGGGATTTTTTTTACTAAAGTTGCTTCTCTGCCACTATCGTAAAGTCCATCTCTTTCACACAGCCACAAAAATTGAGGATATCCAGCCCTCTTCTAGGGTGTTTCATCCATCCCTTATTTTTATTATCAGATTGCTCCTTTCTTTCTGAAAGACTCAATGAGTGGGTTTCTATCATCTCTCTATGTGAAAGTCAATTAGACTTCATCTCTTCTGATCCAAGGTTTAAATCTGGCTTTATTTCTTTCTAGTATTTTAATGTAATTTTTACCTCAATTGTACTTACACAATTCTGAATATTTCACCATGACTTGCTTTACAGAAAGTAACCCAACTCAGTAAACACAAACGTGCAAAGATACTTTGAAAATGTCATGTTTTCCTAATATAAACATGACCCTTTCATTTTTGTACAAAAATGCTTCCCATTCAACAGCAGGGAACCTGAACCTTGGCACATTCCCCGACATCCCTAACCCACACTGCCTTTTCAGGAAATATAAAACTCTCTCTCACTCCCCTGCCCACTTTCCCACAGGGGGCTCAGGCTATGTACCCAAGGGGAGTCTCTTCTCTTGATTAAGAATCCCTAATATGGAAGAAAGGGCATCACCAGCTACATATCTTGTTGATTTTTGCCTTTCTATAATTTGTATTGTAAACAATAGATTCACCTTTGCTTTCCCAGATAAAAAATTATTTTTATATTATTTTTTGAATCACCAAATAGGCTTTCTCGAACCCTACAGCCAGCCCCTTTGATCCTTCATTCCGTACAAGATTTTGATATACTTTTTTGCAGTGGTAATACTTCTCTCTCTTAAGAATCACTGCACCACAACATGATTTCTGAATTACTATTCATGAGAACGCCCGATAACTAAGTCTGTAGAAACACTATTCAATTTAAATACACAAAGAAATTGTTGAAAAATAGTGCATGATAAAATGAGTATCACAATACTGAATACATTCTGATTATTAAACCAATTATGTAAACTTTATTTTCGAAAACTAATGTAGACTTGTTTTTAAAATGATCTGAAACCATCACGAAATACATTTCTTATGTAAATCAATTCTAGTAACAAATTATATTGCTCCACTTTGTTAAAATAATGTTTTCTTCAATTGTACAACTTACAGGTTATGCTCTTATCTTTCTACCCACTCTCAGATATTTTAGAACTAGAACTGCTCAGTTTCTACCTAGTTTGGTAACTTAGTGTTGAGTCTATTCAACAGATTTGTCTATTCAATAGAACTGTCAACCGTAACAAATCTTTCTGATTGATGCCACAAAATTAAGATTTCATAGGAAAATAAAATAGCTATTTCTGTAAATTCTACTTCAAATGTCTTTATTTTTCCAAATGCTGATGGAGTGAAACTTCTGTAAGCCCTGGAGCTTGAGTGATACTACATATAGAGATTTAAAAATAGCTTTGGAGAAAATATGGATGCACTTCTTCCCAAATTTTAAAAATGATTTCCTGTGCCTAAGTTATTCAGACTAGAAAGATAAGATAGAAAAGGTCTACGCCAAGAACCAGGGCTGAGGGTTTACACAGAATACTGCGTGTAGAAGTTCACTTTCGCAACAAGGCACAATAGTTTAACATTTTATACCAGTGATATCAGTGCATCGTATGGAGGTCAGTATTCTGCACTGATGTGCTTTGCAATGGTGTTCAGCTGGATATTTGAAGTTCCTTCATATATTGTACCTTAAACAAAAGGGAGCAAAAGGAACAGTCAGGAGTAGACACATATACAGAATTCGCTCTATAACCACTACTTCTGTATTTGGTGTAAAACTAATATCAGTAACATTCAACGTCCCCTGAATATGGTGCTACTTGATAAAGGAATTTTGCTTAAAGGATGGTACTATTTCATTTGGGAATTGGATTCTGATTCCAGAATCAGTATTAAACAGTAATTTTTTCACTCCTAAGCTACCAAGGCATAAGCTTGGACTGTTACTCAGAGACTGGCAGCTTTTGGGGCTGCTGAGCTTCTATCTCCCTGTTTGGAATTCACACACTCAGGCTTGATCAGGCACTTAGCTTCTGAAATTAGAATTTGCCTTCATAGGACAGCACTAAACTAATAAAAATATTCACATTTTTAGACAAAGAAAAATCAAGAGAGTAGATTTTGTTGCAGTTTTACTAAAAGGCTTGTTGAGGCATTTAAAAAGGCAATTTAATGTTTTTAAAAATATAAATCCATTTTTTAAAAAGGAAGAGATGGGGGAAAAAACTCAGCCACAGGAGGGAGCCAATAAACATAATACTGAGGAGGTTAAAATAGCCTTTGCCTAGGTACCAGGGTGTCAAATCAAACAAATACAATGGCTCAAACAGCTACAGAGGCAAATAAAACAAAATAAAATATTAAAAATCTATTTACCAATCTTTGCATCTCGGAAGTATTTTTCCACAGGGCAGTCTTTGGTGTAGCCTACTCCGCCCATCCACTCCATGCACTTACTAGTTGTTAGCCCTGCAATCTACCAAAACAAGCAGCAGATCACACGGAGAAACCACGTCGCTTACACATCGTCAGTGCTCCGGAGGAGTATTTTCAGTGACATGGATTCACTGCTATTGGCAAGTGGAAAGATTGAAATTATTTTATCAACTAGCAATGTCTCTCTAGTCTCATTCTCTCCACCGGTCATGTAAAATACTACTTCACGAGATTCCTATTAAGAAAATAAGGGTATTTTTTAGACACATACACTTGCTAACAGGGATCGTTTATTCAGCAAATATTTATCAAGGGCCAGCTTTATATTTCACGCTGCGCTAATCAGTGGGCAGATGGTGTGGGTGGTGGCCGCTCACTGCCCCTTTGGTCCTGGGGGTCGCCTGCAGACACAAGTAGCCCTCCAATCACAGAGACTGATAAACGGCATGGGGTGAAGGAAGGAAGAGCTTGCCAGGACTGTGGCAGGACTGAGATGGGGGAACACGTGAGGAAGCTGCAGCTCAGTTGAGACCTAACGGAGGCATTAGGGGACATTTCAAGTTGAGGAGCACATGGAAAGGCCCTAAGGGGAAAATGGGTTTCTCAAGGACCCGAGAAGCCAGAGGGCTGGGATCAGGGTGAGCTGGGGAGAGAGGCGGGCAGTCCTCAGGATGGTGAGCAGATGAATGCTGTCACAGCCCCAGGATGGCCACATACTAATCCCCAGACACCATAAACGTGTGTGCTACCATACATGGCGATAAGGACTGGCAGATGTGATAAAGTTCAGGACTCCGAGCTGGGGGGCTCTCCTGGATTGTCGGAGTGCGCCCAAGTCACACAAGAGTCCTTGTAAGAGAAGAGGGGGCAGGAGGGAGCGTCAGAGATTTGAACACGCTACACTGCTGGCTCTGAAGGAGGAAGGGGCCACAAGTCGAGGATGCAGGTAGCCTCCAGAACTGTGAGATGATAAAATCATATTGTTTTAGGCCACTGGAGATTTTGTAGTTCGTTAAAAGCAGCAATAGGAAACTAATGCAAATCTTGTTTCATTTGTCTTGAGACACCACTGAAGGGTTTAAAGTTGGAGAGCGGCATGGCCTCGGGGACATGAAAAGGCAGAGAGACTGATTTGGAGGAAGCAACAGGGGGCCAGTGGAGTGGTTAGAAGTGAGGGCAGCAGCTCGGTGGAGAAATGGTACAGCCTGGGCTAGAAGGTGGTGGCAGAAAGGGGGAATCCATCAATTCAGGCAGTATTTAGGGGTAGGATCCTCAGGAACAGGAGACAGATTTGGTGTGGGGGGTGGGGCAGGGAGGCAGGCGTTGGAATGGCTCTCAGGTTCCTGGCTGGCAGAATGGGTGGGCAGCCGAAGGGGAAATCAGGTCTACCTGTCTTGAGCTTAGAAGGGAGGGTGAGGCAGGATAATAAGAATAAAAATGAGTAAGAAGAATAAGGATGAATAAGACACACTGCCTGGCCTGGGAAATCACAGCCTAGCGATCTGGTAGGCTTCCCAGACAAAGTCAAATGTATAGAATACCAAATGCATATGTACGCACAGGAAGCAGCCTATGGACAAGCCCTTCCTGGGGTTTTTACGTCACACCACCTCCCATGGCATCACTTTCCCCAGCATGAGGTCACAGATGTCATGCCATCATCCAGATGAGGCCCACCCAGGGATGTGATGGCTGTTTTACCTGAACTGGGTGACTCAGTTTCCATTTACGGTGCTGTGAAAAACACTAAATCCTCACAGAATTAGAGCACTTTCCTGGGGAAACTACTTTTCTGCTTTTCTATTGTAGGAACTGGAAAGCCCATGTTACTCTACTTGAAAACAAACAAATACTCAACCAACATTCCTAAGTGAAAAGATTAATATAAATACATATCTGGAAAAAAAAGGCTGATTTTTTTTTTTTACCTCTGATGCATAGTATTTGGCCATAGATGCTTCTTTTATGAAGGACCGTCCAGCTTCTAAAAGCCTAGCAGCGTTGTACGTCAGCAACCTTGTAGCTTCCAGCTGGGTGGCCACGTGGGCCACTTGATGTTGGAGCCCCTGTAATGGTCAGGCCCGAGTTAGAGAATTAGGATTCCTGAAGCACGGCTGACCCTCCAAGGTCTGCCAGAACACGGACACCAAGAGTCAAAATACACCCCAAAGGAAACAGGAAATTCACATTCATTTTGTAAAAATACTTTAAGATCTACAATCTAAAATGGAATATGACACTACATGTATTGCTTTGTAGAAAATGTTCATCAAAGTTCATGTGATTATGATTGTCAAGATTTAAAAAATAAACTATCACAAAATTAGATTTAGAAATTTGACTGTTTCATTTAATAATTATTTTTCAACCCTTTTTATGATCACAAGTGGGCTTAAACTGAATCTCAGCAAAGCAAAAATTTGAATACATTTTTTATTTGCTTGTAACAAAAGGGTTGGTTTGGCATATAGCCTTAAGGCATTCGAGGATATTAGCTGCAAAGTAATGAAAGAATATTTGAAGCACCACTTCTCTTTATGTAACTTTACAGAAGTGACTTGACTGCAATATCCATGAAAAGGTACCGATTTGTTTAGGGTCACAGAAAACAGAAGAATAACTTTAAAAGAAAAAATAAACTCTAAAGAAGTCATTTCCACTCTGATATTTTAGAGGGTGATTAGGCACAAGCTAAATGCTTATCAAAGAAAGGAATGAGCATTTGAATATTAACAGTTTATAAACAATGTCCTATATGGGCATAGATATATTTATTACAACTGAATATTTTCTGATGCCTAGTATATCCACCTACCCAGATATTTACTGAGCTCCTACCATAGGCCAGGCGCTGCGCTGAGCAATGGAGACACCACACTCAGTGTTACAAGCAGAGTAGCCTTGTGTGCTTATGACTTACACAGCCCAGCAGGGAGAACAGATAGTCAAACAATTATGACATTGTGTGATGATGCAAGCCAGGGAACCTCAATTAAGGCAATTACTCAATAATTTAGGGCTGACCTTTCCTAAACAAAAACACTGAAGAAAAATAGTAGCGCTCATAAATATCTTATGGATTCTTCTCCTTCTGTAGCATTTGACATGTACAAAAAAAGACTACGTTACATGTATCTAACTTATGAAGAATAGTAATAAACTGAACACACCCTAACCTCTTTGTAGAGCAAATAGCTTCTTCCGTACGATTCGTCTTTTTACTTTATGACATCTTTTGAGGAAAAGAAACTTGGTAGCCGAATTTGCCACTCTTATTATCTTTTATAGTTTGTTCTTTTAGTGTCTTGTTTTCAAAATATTTTCCTATCATGAGGTCATAAAGATATTCCTCTATGTTTTCTCCTAAAACGTGTAATTTTGCTTTTTATGTTCTCTCTTTAATTCACCTGAAATCTATTTTCTGCGTATGGTGTGAGGTAGGGATGCAGTTTAATTTTTTTCTGCAAGGAAAGAAAAATACTCCCACCACTCAGTGATCTACAATGCCATCTCTATGCTATAACAAGTTTCCATACATTGCATGAATTTATTTCTGGCCTTTTTATTTTGTTCCATCAGTCAATTTGTCTATGCCAATGCCAATATCACTGTTCTAGAAACTGCTTATGGCTTGTTATGTGGAATGCAGAGAATCTAATTATTTTTGAAAAGCACATTCAGTTCAATTAAACCAAAAGTCGACATCCATGCTGTCTACTCCAGTGACCATGTCAGGCACCACGAGAAGCAGAAAAGCAACTCCGGCAAGTCTCCTGCCCTACAGGAACTCACCATGGCCAAACACTGGCTCCCTAATGACACTGTGAGTACAGGGCCTGGCATGCAGAACTTGCTCAGTAAAAAAATGAAAGAGATAAGGAGGAAGAGGCCTGGTCCCCACCCTTGAGGAGCCTGTAGTCTAGAGAAGAGAAAGATAGGAACAACTGCATGCAAAGCAAAAAGCAAATCACTCTAATGAGATTTAAAGCAATTACAAAAAACTGTGCTAACCTTACTCAAAGCTTTGCATAAATATAGTAAAATTAATAATGTTGCTTTTTAAGATAAAATTTCTAAAAGTTTTCTTTTAATTACCCATATGACGCATCTATAGAAATGCCATGACTATACCTATTAGTACACCCGATTCCTTTTCCCTTTCTCAACTCAACATACATGGAAACACTGCTTTCTGTGGACAAAGGAGATTAAAAGCCTCCCTCGAAACTGTCTTCACATTCTGTCCCTTTCACTGCAATCTATGTGGTGGCTGGCTCTGAGCAGGTATACTAGGATAATGAAATTAAAACTAGACTAGAAGCCAAGACAAACACCTGTAATTCTGACGCCTTAATAGAAGCTCCATGACCTTTGGAACCCAGTCCCCTTGGGCTCGCATCCCAGGGGTAAGACGGCCATGACAGCGGGGGCTGCGGCAGGCCCTAGAGGGATGCGTCAGTCTCTCTTAAGCCTTGGACTGCCTCACGTGTGCTTGCCCGCAGCCTGGGATCTCTACACACACACCATTTGTGTATACTTGCATAATGCCTAGTTATTATTACAGAACTTTAAGACAACACAGCATGGTGAGGTTGGTAATAAGAAATTATACTTAAAGCCCAGTGCTGCTAAAGGGAGGTTTTGCAAACATAGTAATTCTGGACTTTGAGGTAATGTGCTTGAGTAAGCTTGGTAAGCGGCCACTCCAGGCTTCCCCTAACATGACAAGACCTCAACATGGACTGGAAGAATGCCACTGCCACCAATGAATCCCCTGATTATCTGGGCAGCTTTGAGCAGCCATGTCATTGGGCCAGGCCAGTACTTCCCAATAGGCTTGGCTGAGAGCATCTCGTTTGCACTTACTGTAGCTAACTGTACCTTTGATAAGACAGATGTGTCAAAATGTAGTCTTTTGGGGATTTACCGCATGGTTCTGGCCTAAGCAGAGGGCTCATAACAAGTGTTACCATTTACTGAGCACTGGTTAGACTCAAGCAAAGTGTTAAACACTTTACACATCTACCTGATTCAAAATCACCCTAGTGGGAGTGTAGTATTATCTTCATTTTACAGATGAGGCGGTTGGGGCTGAGAGAGTTGAAGTAACTTGCACAAGGCCTAAAGCTAGTTAAAACAAAAGCCAGGTTTTGAAGCCAGAAGTCTGACTGCAAACCCTGTGCCCTGGAATGTATGAAGCACCGAGAAACCGCACAGCTCTCAAGCGCTCATCACGACAGCTGGATCGTGCCACAGCTGGGCCCAAGGACAACCGTTCTGCCCTTGGAGGTCAAGGCATTCCCAAGAACTCACCCTGAGACCTATTCCTTCCTTCCCTACACCTCTCCCACTGAAATCTCCCTGAGGGGATTCCCTCTATGGCTTTATAACACAGCTCGTCATTAACAGGAAGACTGGAGAGTACAGTACTGCAGAAAGAAACTAATAATTACATACCTGAAACTCAAATATTCTTTTACCAAATTGTACCCTTTCTTTAGTATATGGAATAGTGTAGTCAAAACATCCTTGAGCCAGTCCCAGCATCTGTTAAAAGAAAGAAAAAATCAGTATTTCTCATGTTGTTTTTAAATTATTCAGGTTATAAATTCCTCTCACAGGCAAACAGGTGAGGAATGAGACACATCGAGGAGGTGAGGTGCACTGTGAACAACCTTCACCCCCTGAGTTCGTAGAACTTGTACTAACTGGAGAGGATCCGAGTGACTTCATGAGAGGACATTAAATTCTAGCACAGAGGTCAGCCTCCCAGCATGGCTGTGCTCGCACACCAAGTTCTCCTTTGAGCTGTGATTCTCTAGGCATAAAGTGAGCCACAGAAATTTTGCTCAGAACTGTTCTCAAAGACGAAGAGTAGCTCTCTCTGGTCCTTCTCGAAGGCAAGAGTAGACGGTCACTTCTTCACCCTCTATCCTCCTGTCCATTCTGTACATCATCAGGATTAACATGAGCCTTAGTGGAAAGGGTGTCAAGACATAAAAAAGTAGTGTTTCCCAGCCCCAGCTGCACATTAGAATCATTTAGGGGAACTTGATTAAAAATAAAAAATACTGATGTGGGGAACCTGATTAAAAGAAATACACTGAATCGAAACCTTGGGAGTCAATGGATAGAGTGCATCGGGTAAAAACATTAATTTACATACTTTAAGAAAAATTAGGACATGGTGACAAGTTTAGTTGAACTGTCTCATGCTAACCATTCTCCGTACCTACTGAATGACTCAGAAATAGTTTCAAAATTTCCACATCAGGTAGCCATTAAGTCACTATCTAATTATGTCAAACTATGTAGGTTTTAGAAATAAAAAAAATCAATAGTTAAAGCTTTTGGGGAGATTACCCACAAATTTATCAATACTTCATTAGTGTTCATTCACATTTTTCTTTAGCCTTTTTATTTTGAGCTTTCTGGAGAACAGAATGTTATGCCAAAAATTAAAGGAAAAATAAAGTGAGGCGGAAATTCAGTGCACTTTCGGCTGTGGGGTAAGATGATGATTGTATTCCTGTAACTGAAGTTTGTAGTATGCTAAGATCCTATGCTGACGTGAAAACTGAAATTATCAGTTGTTGATCAAAGTAGTTTTATCCAACTCCATGCAATATTTTCATTATAAATACTGAAAAACTAAATTCTCTTTTACTGCAGAGTTTTGAGGATGGATGCCTTCAGTTCACTGTTGTACGTGCCTCTTTCTCTACAAGGCATCTACAGTTATAACCAAGAAATAATAACTACCTGACCTTACCTTTTAGTTAGGTTATAAGATGACTTGGGGTAATTAAACAGAAGCCCAGCCTGTGTATTTTACTGCCAGAACACCTATATTCTTCATATATGTGAGAACAAGGAGATCTAGAACTGTAGTTTCTAATGCCATACTTGATGAAGGTGAACCACAGGAAAAAGAATAGGTAAGCCAATTCTCTTTAGTAACATACTATCTAGCTTTGTGGGAAACACGGATTAAGTTTTGATCTAAGAGTATTTTGTTAGCAAATTAAGAGCAGGAAAAAAAAATCTATAGAAATACTACAACATTTAACTATTTCAAAAACTAATATCTATGAAACATCTTCAACATCCCAAAGCTATGTTTCTGAATTTTGGATACTCACTGATTAAAAATAAATAAATATATTTATCAAAAATGACACAATTTATAACAAAATCAAAGCCTTTGCTCATTTTGTTAATCTAGAAAAATAACTGATAACATTTAATAGAAAAATGTAGTATGCATTATGAAGGGCAAATTTGTTAAGAAATTGAAGAGTTCTCATCTTATTTATCTATTAATTGTTATTTTATTTCAAGTGCAACATACAGAAAACTGCCTGATTTTCACATATAAAACAGTGACAAGTCTTTCACTAGCTGTAAAGATTCTTACTACAAAGAACATTATTTATCCTTAATTTTAAAAATTTCTTCCAGAATTTCATGTGTTATAAACTTGATTTTTAGAAAAATGGCAGGTTTTATTACAACATCTTTTAGAAGTTATCGATATACATATTGGATAAAACTTTAATGTCCTCAAGTGTAGAGACACTGTTACCACAAAGCCACTGTTTGGTTCTCAGGACATTACGTAATTGACTAAAGTGGAATTTTAAAGAAACCAGTCAGAAGCTTTCACTTCATAGAGGGAAAGAGCGCCATCTTGTGTCCACAAGCTTCCAAATACACTACCGTTTGACTGCATTGTTTTTACATTTTAATTGACCCACACGGGGATGAGTCAAGTTAAATGGCTGAAATGTGACTAACCTGTGCAGCAATTCCTATTCTACCTTCATTAAGACTCCCCATGGCATACTTATAGCCATGTCCAATTTGCCCCAGGATATTGGCTTCTGGAACCTGAAAACAAAAATGTACAGTTATTTCTCAATTTAATTTGACACAATTCATTTTGCTTATGTATTTTAAAATGCTCCCAGTTTGTGTGACATTACTCTGGCACAGCGCTTTAATCAAAGTCTGAGGAAGCTGCCAGCGATGCCTGTGTCTCCCTCTAAATTGTTTCCCACAGGACTCCCATCCATGCTGTTCACTTCAGAGCCTTGCACACACTTTTGTTGAAAGAACGAATGAACTCAGAAAGGGGAATTGTTTACAACTCACCAAAAACATAAATGAATCACAATTCATTATCTGCATGCTACAGTATGACACATTAGGAATCACAGAAAATATATAACTACTTGCTAAATAAGGGTAGTAAACCTTTCTTCTGTTTAGGCTATTATCCACATAAAAATCACGGGGGGGGGGGGAGAGAGCGAGAGAGAGAGAGTGTGTGTACACGTGAGAAAGCAGAAAAGAAACAGATTTAAATGTTTACTCATAATTAAAAAAAATCTAGACTAGAGACAATTAAAAAATCACACTTACAGCATGGAGAAAGAAAAGGGGAAGCAGGGAGAGAAGGAAGATGGTTGGGGCTCAAACGACATCTGCAATGATGCGCCATAAGCACACACACTCGCCCAGGGGCACAAAGACCACGGTCTAATGTGGCTGGTGGGAGTCCATCACAACCTGTCCACTACACCGAGTCCTGAAGCATCACAGCCAGGTCATCTTCTGTTCCTGCTCTTTAACACACGCAACCTAAACTGGGCGCTGCCTGGTGGTTCCCCCTCGCCCAGAGCAACAGCGCCACCTCGTGGCCTTAGTTAAACCGACACTTCACTGCCTTCTCTGAAGCTATGCTTTTGGTTCACGAATATCAAGTCTGTAAGCTTTACGTGGTTCACAAGCGTATAAATTATAAAGCATAAAAAGGGTTAATTCTCAGCACTGGCTCTTGAGGTCAGCTGCTGGGCAGAAACTTTTCCACTGTTTGCGTAACCTCTTGTGAAAAGAGCTTTTAGTCAGGACCTAATCTAAGAAGGCTGCTCAGGAGTTTTACAAAATACTCCCCCACACGTTCTCTATTTTGGCGTCTTTCTTGCACATCCCACCCAGCAAGGCTGATTTCACACCAGCCTTTTACCGGAGCATCTCAGATACCCACCTTGACATTTTCGAATGTTAACGGGCAGGTAGAAGCAGCTCTGATCCCCATCTTGTTTTCTGCTTTCCCTATGTGAAGGCCTTCAGTATCTCGGTCTACTAAGAAGCAGGTAATTCCCTTATGGCCCTAAAAAGAAGATTTAAAATGCTATTACCACTTGCATTGATAAGATCCCTTGTTTCCAAAGGGTTCAAAGTAAACAGAAAACTAAAATGGACTTTTAGCAATTAACACCAATAGACTAGATATGCAACATGCACATTATGAAAAAAGAATGATTTGAGGGCATTAGATTCAAAATAGGAACTTGACTATTTCTTTTGATTTTTCAAAAAACATTTTGGCTATTAAAGTTATTCAGTCATATTAATGTATTATGTGATCATGAGAATTCCATGCTTTAATTATATTAAGTATTTCAAAGTTTCAAAGTTTAATTAAATGTTATGTTAGAGAAAAGACAAAAGATAAAATGTATTTACCATGTTGCTATAGACCTATTTTCCAAATGAATATTCTTAAAAATAAATGTAATAATTAAATTCTTCATTAGTAAATAGGAAATTTTAAATTCTATAAATTGAAGATTAATTTCTTATGCAACAAATTAGGGAACAATTAATAAATGGCCCTCCAAGTAATTAATGATTACACCAACAGTATTTATTTTAGGAGATTAGAAAATAAGAGGATAAAAAGATGTCAGTGGTCACTTTCAATACTGAGGAGAATGAAGAATTTAAGACTAAGTACTAATAAGGAAATGGAAGTAGGGAAAAGATAGATAAAGAGAAAAGATGAGGGGGCGAGAGGGAAGAGATTTTGTTTTCAAACTTACAACAGTGGGGTCTACATTCGCCATCACCAGGAAGAGCTCTGCGTGCTCGGCCCCAGTAACCCACATTTTGGACCCGTTGATGACATAATAATTTCCCTTTTTATCAGCTCTGGTCTTCAAAGAAAATGGATCACTACCTGCTCCGGCCTCTGAAAGGCAGAAACTTCCTACCTACACATGTAAGGAAAAACAATTCCAAATTAATAACTGTATATGCTCTGCATAATAAATACTGATGTCCAAACAAACACCTGTAAATCAAACTTTTAGCTACTTTTCAGAGCCTGTACTTATCAAAATAGTAATGGTACTCTCACAATATTATTTCCCAAAAATACATCCTATGATTTGTCTAAGATTTAAAGACTTGCACACACATACTCATGCTTAAGGTTAATTAATTCAAGTCTATCAACTGCAGTAGAAAGATCTCAATGTAAATGAAACCACAAAGGTATCAGAAACTATAACAGACAAAAAAATAATTTTATTGTCTGATGATTATTCTGTAAATTTCCAAGTGGCAAATGAGAGGCAGAGTGTATTGTATTTTTCTAGTAACGTTAATTTATTGAGCGTTGCTTGATTAACTAGTGGTGCTGCACTGTGGTCTTGGATAGTAAAGTCACACTGTAGCTACTTTTCACCAAAAATATCCTAATTTAGAAAAGATCAGATCCATTTTAACAACTCATGTCAACTTACTTTTTTGGTAGCTAGCTTGGTCAAATAGGTAGCCTTTTGTTCTTCTGTTCCATGTTTTCTAATTAATGTGTTAATTACCGTGTTCTGGATGTCACATAACAGAGCCACAGATGCATCAACTTTGGCTAATTCCTCTATCACTAGGATAGAGGAAAAAAATGAAGCCCCTGTTCCACCATATTTTGGGTCAATTTCAATACCCATCAACTAAAGGAAAAATAAGGAAACATAGACAAAGACAGTTACTTTTTTTACAGAAAAATTTCTTGCAAGAACAAGTTCAAAAAATAAATTGTCACTATATATCTTTTTAATTAAAAAATGTTATATGTATATTTTAATTTGGTATGGCTGTTTTGCTATGTTACAAGTAACAAAAATAATCAGTAACAGACCTTTCCCAATAAAAGGACATTTTAAATTTACTCTTCACTAACTAATGATTCTGTAGTCAACTTCTAGGACATCTGGGTACCCCATTGCCTCCGGGAGGAACAGCAGGGTGGGGTGTAGGTAAGGATAGGGAGAGTGGGTGCAACTGCTGGTTGGTAGGTGACATCTGTGTATAACCTCTTTAATTGTGTCCCTGGCCCTCAAGCATTTCTGTCCAATGTCCATGTCAGGAGATACCTTTGGTTTTTCTCATGATGGGGGGCTACTTGTTTCAGGATACAAAAGAATGGCTTCAAAAGTGGGCTGTTTCCCCTTCAAGAACCAGGAATCTTCCCCCAGCCCACGTGTGTGACTCAGTGGTGTGCTGCAACCCACAGACCATCTTTCATATGTAGACTGTGTATGACATGGAATGTTCCCTTTTTTACTCCGTGCAGTTGACATAGCAGGGTTTTGAGAGCAGCATTTGTAAATTTCCAGGACAGAGCAGGGAAGATGGCAGAGTAGGAGGGTCCTGAGCTCTTCCTCCCACCAACACACCAAGGCAACCAGTGCATGTAAAGCAACTCCCTCTGAAAACAACCTGAAGACTGGAAGAACGCATCTTCCACAGGTAAAGACCACACCGAGACATACGACAACTAAAATGGCAAAAATTAAAGATAAAGAGAACGGTACAGGCAGCAAGAACAAAGCAAACAGTCATACAAAGGAAACCACAAAAAACTATCGGCTGATTTTTCAGCAGAACCTCTGCAGGCCTGAGAGGAGGGGCCTGATATTCAGGGTGTGAAATGAAAAAAAAAAACTTAGACAGCCAAGATACCCTACCTGGCAAAGGTTATCAGTTTCCCAGATAAATACAAGTTAAAGGAGTTCATCACCTCTAATCCAGCCTTACAAGAAATAGTAAAGGGACTTCTTTAAGTGGAAAAATAAAGGTCCTAATTAGAGGAGAAAATTATCAAAGGGAAGAATTTCATGGGTAGAAGCAAACATACAGCAAAGGTAGGAGATTTATCACTTATAAAGCAGGTATGTAGGGTGAAAGATACAAGTAGTAAAATCAATTATATCTACAAAACTTAGTGAAGGGATACACAAAATATGACATCATGTACATAACACATGCAGAGGGGGAATAAAAACTCTGTGCCATTAGAATGTGTTCAAACTTAAACAACCATCAATTTAATATTGACTGCTGAATATACAGGATGGTACATATGAACTCATGGTAACCAGAGCCAAAAACCTATAACAGATACACAAAAAACGAGAAAGAAATCCAAGCATAACACACAGAAAGTCATCAAATCACAAGAGAGCAAGAGAAGGAATAGAAAAGATCTACAAAAATGAGAAAACAATGAACAAAATGACAGTAAGTATATACCTATCAATGATTACTCTAAATGTAAATGCAGTAAATGCTCCAATCGAAAGATAGAGGGTGACTGAATGGTTAAAGAACAAGACCCACCTATGCTGCCACAAAAAAATCCACTTAAGACCTTAAGACACATACAGAATGAAAGTGAAGGGGTTGAAAAAGACATTGCATCCAAAAGGAAGCAAAAAACTAAATAAATAAAGCTGGGGTAGGCATACTTTTATCAGAAAAAGAAGACTTTAAAATAAAGACTGTAACAACATGAGACAAAGAAGGACATTACATAAAGCCATCAATCCAACAAGAGGATATAGCAACTGTAAATATCTATGCACCCAACATAAGAGCACCTAAATATATAAAGTATTAATATACATAAAAGAAGAAATTGAGGGCAAAACAATTAAGAGTAGGGGATTTTAACGCACTTCTTACATCAATGGATATATCATCCAGATAGAAAATCAATAAGGAAATAGTGGCTTTGAATGACACATTAGGCCAGATGGACTTCACAGACATACACAGAACAGTCCACCCCAAACCAGCAGAATACACATTGTTTTCAAGTGCACATGGACCATGTCCCAGGAGAGATCACATTTTAGGCCACAAAAGAAGTATCAATAAATTTAAAAGGACTGAATATATCAAGGATTTTTTCTAACCACAACAAATGAAACCAGAAATCAATTCTAAATAAAAAACTGGAAAACCTGTAAACACGTGGAGGCTAACCATCATGCCACTGGGAAATCAAAGAGGAAATCAGACAATACCTGGAAACAAATGAAAATGGAAACACAACAGTTCAAAATCTGGGATTCAGGAAAGTAGTTCTCAGAGGGATGTTAATAGAGATACAAGCCTATCTCCAGATACAAAACAAACAAAACACTCAAACAGTCTAACCTTATAACTAAAAGAATTAGAAGAACAACGAAAGCCCAAAGTTAGTAGAGGATGGAAATAATATTATTTAAAGACCAGAGGGGTTTGGGTAGAATATATGCTCTAATGTAAAGTCTTACTAACGAGGTCAGGTTTCTTAATCTCAGCATTAGGGAGCTGGACAATTCTGTGTCATCAGTGGCTGTCCTGTGGGACGCTTAGCACATTCCTGGCCACTCTCCCACTACATGCTAGTAGCACCCCCAGTTGTGACAATCATAAATGTCTCAAGACACCACCAAATGTCTCTTGGGTGATAAAATAGCCCCCAGTTGAGTACCACTGGTCTAAGGCAGCTCAGAGATAAAGGTTATCTCTCTTGCTTCTAATCTTTTGCTTAAAACACAGTATTTCTAATTTAAAACGTTAAAACAATTTAAAAAATCTTTAACTGAAATCTTGATCTAAAAGAGAACACAGATAGTTCTGACTAGGGATCAAAGACTTCATTATACTGTCCTTAGAGTTCCTAAATTTAAAAGTATGCACATATTTTAACACTGGAAGATATATATAAAAGCTTGAAATTGGGAGAATTCTGTTATATACCCCTTGTTGAAATAATCCTTGTATTACTGATTTCTCCATTTTTGAATTTTCATCCATTGTTGAAACCAAAGGAGCAACTTGTTCTTGGGCAAATTTTTTAACTGTAGGGAAAAAAAACCCGATTAAGTCTTTATTCTATTTATATGACATGTATCACTTTTTTCAAAATTAAAAAAAAAATTGATAAAAAATCCCATTTATAAATTTAGATGAATATGTTCCCCAAACATGTCACATAATTTCATTCTGTAGACCCAAATCAGGGCATAGGAATAATGGGGGAAACTAAGTAGTTTACTCACCTGTCTTTTTTATCATCATCTCCTCCTCTGTAAATGTTTGCAGGGGGGCACAGGGGACCCCATTATTTGGTACACTGAGTAGAGCTTCTGACTGGGAAGATTGCAGGACACAAGGAGGAGTCTTCCAAGAAGACAGGCGAGTTAGGAAGTTTCTTCTTAGCTATAGACAGTCCCCATTGAATGGGGAACACACATACAAAAGGTAAGGGAAGTATTTGAATGTTAGTTTCCTTGGGAATAAGTTTATAACCCATTCTTACATCTTATTATCATTGAAATAAAAGCTTAACCTGGCACATTTTAAAATTCACTGTCTTGTGAATAAAATTGGTTTGTTAACATGTATCTCCTTTATCCAGCAATAAGCTCTTCGAAAGAAACAAATCTCCCAGATAATTAACTTTTACTTTCAAAGAAACAGAACTTTCTAGATGGAACTCATTTTTTAAAAAAATTAAGGTATCACTGATATAAAATCTTATGAAGGTTTCACATGAGCAACATTGTGGTTTCAACATTCACCCATATTATCAAGTCCCCCCCAACTGCAGTCACTATCCATCACTGTAGAAAGATGCTACAGTCATTAGATGTCTTCAGGCGGTAGTGCCTTCCCTGTCACCTACCCATATTGTGAGTGCTAATTATAAAGCATCTTAATCTCCTTCTCCCTCCCTCCCCACCCATCCTCCCCAACCCTTTCCCTTTGGTAACCGCTAGTCCCTTCTAGGAACTCATTCTTAAAACGTTGCATTTCACTGACTTCTTCAATTAGGGAACCCTGAATATAACCAGGCTGAGTGACCACTAACTGTAAGGGTCCCTCCTGGCGGGGAGGACCTGCCCTACCCTGAATGGCTGCTAGCTTTTTCTGTTTCCACAGCCAGTTTCATTTCTTCAGCTTCTCTTTAGTAAGAGACAGTGCAGCATACAGGGTTAAGAAAATAGGCTTTGGAGTCTGAAAGAACTGGCTTCAAATCCTAGCATTTGGTAATTACTGGCTATGTGATCTTGGGTAAGTGATTTCTAAACTCTCAGTTAAAACCTCCCATAGTCTTACAATCTCTTGGAGTTCTGTGAGGATTAATGAGACAATCCACATAAAGGGTGTAAGCATAGCATCTACAATGTAGTAAGAGCACAATAAATATTAACAACTATTTCGGCTACAACTCCTAAGATGCTTAGTGGTGGTCCTAACAAGTGGTCGCGGTGGCAGTAACACAGTTAACCTGTAGGTTGCCCTTACTTGTCATTATTGTATCTCCCTTTTGCAGTGTCCCAAAACCTTCAACTTGCCTCAGCAATGGATTTGCTGAGAAAAGAAACAATCCAATTTTAAATGCCTGCTCTCCCTTTCTGTGTTGTAGAATTCTAGCATAGGAGAAATAAGTTATTAGTCTTTTCTTAAACCTAAAATCATGCTAAGTTAAAGCAGCCAGCTTCAAAAAAATCACATAAAATTTGTGATATTTACATGAAATTTCCAGAGAAGGCGAATCCATCCAGAGAGCAGAGTAGTGCATGTGTGGGGCTGGGGTCGGGTGAGAAGTGAATGACTGCATTAGGGCAGGTAATCTTGCGGAGTGATGGAAATGTTCTGAAATCGGATTGTGGTGATGGTTGCATGACTGCAGATTAACCAAAAATCATTGTATCACACCCTCAGGAAGAGCGAATTTTATAGTATGTAAGTTATACCTCAAAAAATTTTTTAAAGAAGAGTTACTTTTTCGTTTTGTTCAACAAGGATTTAGAGAATATACTGAGTAAGCATCTGACAATTGCCTGAGAGCATGTGGCTGGTATGAAGGCAAATAAAATTAGCCAGCTTGTGAATTTATGACCTAGTCAGGATGCCAAGACACAGCTTATACAACAGGCAGGAAACAAAGCCAAGCTTTGCAGGACTAAGTACAAATGTAGTAACATGCAATATATTTTCTCAATAGTTTTTAATTAACAGGGACAAAAAGAAAAAAAAGAAACAAGGGTCACTACGTTCAAAACCATTGTTAATCTTTCCTATGTATTGGTCAATCTCGGTACTTATGTGCCTAGAAGTGAGGTATTCTGCTCCGAATTCACCTGGGTAAAAGAAACATTGGCCAGTCAGAAGAAAAATGTGTGTGTCTGTTTTACTAGTTAATTTTCTTTTGTTTTCAAAATTAGGAGACAGTTTAGGGCAAAGCTGCTAGAATATCTTTTTCTCATTGAAAGACAGAGTTGGACAGGAACTTTGGCCAAGAACGAAGGAAGGGGGTACATAAGATACTGCTTTCCTCCTGATGGAAGAATTAAAAAGGGTAAGGAGGGATGAGGGAGGACATGAAGGGCCAAGGGGCTCACAAAGAAGGGGTGCTACTGAGTAGCAGGAAGCCCAAAGGCAGAACCTGGGAGAAGGGAGGGAGTGTGGGTGCAGTTTTGCTCCAATGGCTGATAGTAGGGCCACAGATGGGATGGACCCTCAATGCATATTTAAACGAAAGAAAGCAACAAGCCAACCAGTCTTCACAAAATGATCATGAAAGTTGCCTATTACATTTCAAAAACCCCAACACATTGCTTATGGTTTTTATTTCCAGAGGAGCTTTTATTTACGTTAGTGGACCCAAGATGGAATTGTCTCGGAGTCAATGATCACCTTTGCACTTGAGTTTATCTTTAACAGAAAGTCTTCCACTGAGAAACTTAAGAAGCCAGTGGGTCTTACACTAATCCCCATTTTTTACCACTGACATAAGTGATCCCCTTAGTTTAAGTACTGCTTCTGACAAAGAGTATGACTGCTCACCACATGCCAATAGACTCACGAGGTAACACAGGAAATTGTACTTTAAAAAGTATGAAGTGGTACACAAATGTCAGGTGACATTACTGAAGATGCTCATTATAAAATACAGTGGCTACATGCTAAGGGAATGGGATCCCTTTTTAACTAAAGCACTGAAAGCTATTACGTATATTTTTTGGCAAAAAAAAAAATTCCCTTTAATACGACAGTCTTTAATAAAGGAATCATTGCCTTTCCCGGCCTTTAACCACATAGCCCAAGATTTTGATGACAATTTCAACTGCCCCTTGCCCTTCGGTGTTGACCTCAGCCTCTGCAGCTTTGGTGTCCAGTCCATCAAAATGATTTTCCACAGTTATAACCCACTGTACCACATCATCACATTTTTTTGTAATAGCAGCAATCACTACTTCAATGGAATAATGGTTATTTATGACTTGCCAAACACTTTTCAGAGCTTGAGTCTGATCTATTTCCTACTCAACTGACCAGTTTTGTTGCACTTAGAAGTACCGATGATCAAACTCGGGGTCTGTAGCCTCTGGTGGACAGAACAATAAAGCCCACGAACTTGGATGGGGGAAAAGAGTGTTACCTTTATTTCACTAATGTCTAACTGAAATGTAGCATTTCCCTCAATTACGAATACAGGCAAGAGTGACAGTAGTATTAGGAGTTATCTGTGTCTCTTACCCAAAGAAGTTACAATGTTTTTATATCAAATACAGTTGGTGCAAATATTTTGAGATATTCTTGGTGCTCACAAGTACTTCAAAATTATGTAGGTATTTGAATTGCTGCCAAGTCTTATTTAAAAGCATGTTTTACTATATCACAATTAAACATTTTTTACAACTTTAATTATAACTGATTTCCTTTGTAATCCAATTTACAGGATTACAATATATATTACATACAATATACATTATTTTATGCATTTTAAGACATTTTGAACTTTACATTGTTGAATATCTTTCACCAATGGCATAAAAAAGGTTAATACCTGACTGAACATTCTGGTAAATCTTTTGCTAAACTTACTTAGTTTAGCCACTATGTTAGTCTTTATATTAGTCATATTCTCTGTGTTCCAGTTTAATGGAAGTCAACATTCTTGAAGTGCTTCCAATCTGGAAGCGTTTACAATGTCTGAAAGACACAAAGACAGACACATGAGAGAAGCTGAGCTTTTCCAAAAGAAATGTTTAGATGTAACACAAGAGACCTTTACCCTAAATCCTTATGTTCATTGGTTCCCACCAAATGTGGCTTCCAGCTCTCTTTATGGCATGTATGCATTAATGTGTGTGTGTATTTTTCATACTTTGATTTCATTCCAGATGGAACACATACAAAAGAGTTTCAGAATGCTAACTCACATCACCATGAGAAACACATCAGAGCACAGTGCTTGCATCCAGTTTTTTTGTCTTTAGCCTTGCAGTATCCAGCCAAAGCACGGTTTCTGAAACTTCTTTCCTCCCCATCCCCATCAGTGTGGGTATGTGATTCACTTGTAATCATTCTGGGACCAATTCCAACCTGTGGGGTTCCCCCCACACCAAAAAGCAATTCTCCGACACCAGTTGGGTGTCCTACAATTCAACTCAATTTTGATACTACCTACCTGGAGAAAGCATTAGATCACAAGTTCAGGGCTCAGTGTCACAAGACCACCCCTTGCCCCCAACTGTCACAAACCCAGGATGTCACCTGTGCTTCAGACCCACTGGCTACAGACTGGAGGTTCCCAGTACCCCCTCTTTGAGTTGGTTTAATTTGCTGGAGCAGCTCACAGAACTCGGAGGAACATTTTACTTACTGGGTTACTGGTTTATTAGGAAAGGACATACTCACGAACAGCTGATGAAGAAATGCATAGGGTGAGGTATGGAAAAGGGTGAGGAGCTAGCACGCCATGTTCACTGACCTGAAAGCTCTCCAAACCCTGTCCATTGGGTTTTTATAGAGGCTTCATTATATAAGCATGACTGACTAAAGCACTGGCCACTGGGGACTGATTCAGCCTCCTGCCTTTCCCCGCTCCTGGAGACTGGGCAGTGGGACAGAAAGTTCCAACTCTCTCATCACGTGGTTGGAGCCCTAGCAACCAGCCCGATCCTTAGATACTTTCCACAAGTCACCTCGTTAACGCAAACTGAAGTGTGGTTGAAGAGGTTCATTATGAGTAACAACATGCCCACTTCACCTTTAAGGCTCTGAAGCAGTTTCAGGAACTGAGGACAAGAGACCAAATATCATAATAAAAGATGTTCCCACTGATTTGTTAAAAAGAAAACCACAGGCCCAAAGATGCAGCCAATCATGTAATGGCCCTATGTCAGCAAACCAAGACTTAATACCTAACCTAACGGCAGTCTCAGGCCCGCACACCCCCATGTAACCTTGATCAGTCAACATGGAATCTCCTAGTCAGCAGTAAGAAATTTCCTGAAAGACTCCATCTGTGCCCATTAGGAGGGCAATCTTCCCTAAAACAATGGATTCTATGCTAAAAATTTGCTCTTTTCTGCTTCACTCTACCTTTAAAAATCTTTCCTCTTCTTCAGTTCAACAGAGCATCTCTCTACTTGCTAGAATGGTGTAACAGAATTCCTTTTGTTATTATAGATAACATCTCAATAAGGGAGATCTGTGCCAATGTGTTAATCTGGACCTTGAGCATACACAAAGCTACACAAATCTACTGGTGATAAAATACCAAAGAACTACATGTGTATGTACATTCCTTGGAAAGAAAACTTTTCCTCTACCCACTCAGGTTTGAATGTTGGGTGGTGGGGTGACTAGAAATTAACAACAGACAGATTAATAAAAGAAAAGACAGTTTCTTTATAGGTACAGATGTATTTTCAAGAGGGTCTTTTCAAGTTTAAAACATATTTATTTCTTCTGGCAGCTGACTGTTCAGATGTTTTCAGTTTAGAGTAATTTTCATACCACTTTGGTGGGCTGTTTATTCCTTCACACTGAAACAATACCAATTTCCTGGTTTTGGTAACTGTACTACTAAGATGTAACATCGGGAAATCAGGGTAGATAAGGGATCTCTACAATTTATGCAACTTCCTATGAATCTATGTACATATTTCATCAATCAAAGTTTCTGTTAAGAAAATCCTGCTGCAATGAATAATCTTTGACATTCATTATGTCACTATCAGCCTGTAGCATAAACTGGAAGCTGGAATTCTACGTCAAAGGGCAAACAATGAATTAAAAATTCTGGTAGGTTTCCCCAAAGCGGTTAAACCATTCTCACTCCCACTAGCAAATGCATAAGGGTGCCTGTTACCCTGGGGCTGATTGAGGAGAATTCGACAAATATGCTCTATTCAGAATTGGAGCAAAAGAAGGAAAAGGAAACTTAGAAACTTTACTCTTAGTCCTAAGAGCAAAAGCACAATCAGAATTTGTGCCATATAAGGAAAACAATCCATCAAAAGCAGAGCTTGTAGGATCTGAGAAGTGCAAGGCACAGCAAGGGAGTAACCCAGGGCCAGTTTGTGGAGATGGTGGCATGCAAACTGACGCAGCGTGTGAATTCATCCTGGTAACAGGGGAGGACCGTTTAGGTTTACATGCTTCCTTCTCTTGATCTGCTATCCATCTGGCCCCTGTGAGCATTTGAAGGTGTGACTGCTACTCTAGAACTCAGGCCTTTTGACTATACTTTTAACTGTTCTTTCTGCTAACAACCTAGTTTCCCTGAAAAGGAGAGTGAGTCAAAGAACCTCCCAGGACCCGGTAAAGTGTTGGACCCAAGTTAACTGCACAATTAAAACATTTTTCTAAGTTTGTTAATAATTCCATCTTTCATGCTTTCTTTGGAAATAAGTGGAGATAGTGACTGTTTTCATTTTTCTATACTGGTAGTTTGGGAAAGAGAACTTGCAGACTTGGCCAAAATTAGAGAGAAGACAAGTAAGTTTCCTTTATTGCTGATGCCCTGGCACTGTGCCCTGTCTTGGTTTTGGGCCTCTCCTGAGGAAATGCATTATTTTAGAAAGTGGTGGCATTGTTAAGGAACTACTAGATACTGGAATGAGGAGCCTGAGACTAGTGAAAGGACAAGACTACAAGTTTATTAGCTTTGGAGAACACCCAAACAGAAGCTACAGTCTATGGAGAAAGCAAGCAGAAGAGATTCTGGCATAGAAGTTTTGGCCCATGGATACGAAAGCAGATAAAGATCAGCTTTAAATCTATCAGCTTTAAATCTAAAATGAGTTAAGCAGTAGTTAATCAGGTTTTAAAATGTATAGCCTGGATTTAGTCAGGATTTGCTAAAAGGTTTGTCTAGATGAAAATGGAAATCCTTGAGTTACTGAGATATACAGAAATAAATGCTGGTTAAACTACTGCACTAAAGAATATGAACAAGAATGATAAAACATAATTAATAAGCAAATCCTTATACCACCTTCTCCTTCTTTCCTTTATGCTTTGTTGTAAGGGAAACTTGCTCCCTTGGCAGGACTCTGCTCCACCTAGCCCACAACCTAGGGCAGTAGGAGAAGAATGTGGCCAGCATGTGTCACCTGCCTGGTTACATAAGAGGGCCACGTGTATGTCAGTTCCAAAGCCTCCTTTTGCTTTGCCTTGATCTTCAACATCTGCCCCATGGTCTGCAATGTACTCCAAAGGCTCAATCTCTAGCTCTCATTTTTCTGCTAGTTTCCACAGCCATTTCCCACTTAGTTTCTAAAACACTTCTAGTTATAAGGCTGACACTTTTAAAGTCTAAAGTTTTAAATGAACACATCATTTTCCTTCTGTTCCCCCTAAACAACTTTTTCTTCAGATCACCCAATCTTGCCCACTCCATTTAGAAAACGTGGAGTTCTAATTCCTCCATTTCAAGGTTATTATCAAATCATCTCAAGTCTCCCTTAATTACTATGTCTTCTTCTCTAACCATCTGTGCCATTATCCTAGGTGAGGGCCTTGTTATACCATAAGTGAACCTCTGAAATGGTCTAAGTGGCATCTGAGATTTGGGGTTCCTTCTGCAAGCCACTTGCCATTTTTCTTGTAAAAACCTTTGGCGGGGGGGGGGGGGGAGGCGGAAGATGGCGGCGTGAGTAGAGCAGCGGAAATCTCCTCCCAAAACAACATATATCTATGAAAGTATAACAAAGACAACCCTTCCTAGAATAAAGACCAGAGGACACAGGACAATATCCAGACCACATCCGCACCTGAGAGAACCCAGCGCCTCGTGAAGGGGGTAAGATACAAGCCCCGGCCCCGCGGGAGCCGAGCGCCCCTCCCCCCAGCTCCTGGCGGGAGAAGAGCAGGCAGAGCGGGAGGGAGACGGAGCCCAGGGCTGCCGAGCACCCAGCCCCCGCCATCCGGGCCAGAGTGCAGGGCCCTCGATACTGGGAAAACAGGGCAGCAAGAACAGTGAGCAGGCACTGGAGGCTGGGCGACAGAGGGCATAAGAAAAGCGCGCGACCATTTTTTTTTTTGCTTTTTTGCTGTTTTGTTTTGGCGAGCGCTTTTTGGAAGTCTTAAAGGGATAGGGACCCCAATACTAGGGAAACAGGGCAGCAAGACCGGTGAGCAGAGGCCTGAGGCTGGCACCGGAGAATAAAGAAAAACGAACGACCACCTTTTTTTTTTTTTTTTTTTAATTAAAAACTTTTTTTTTTTTTTTAATTAAAAAATTTTTTTTTTTTTTTTGGTGGTCGTTGTTTTGTTTTGGCGGGTGCTTTTTGGAAGTCTTAAAGGGGCAGGGCGGGTCACTTAATCCAGAGGTAGGGAATCCAGGGATCTCTGGGCACCCGAACCCATGGGCTGCAGGGAGCAGGGAGGCCCCTTACGGAGATAAATAGCCTCCCAGCAGCTCCTGCTCCAACGCGACTCCACCACTTTGGAGTAGCTGCCCGAGCCAGGCCACGCCCACAGCAACAGCGGAGATTAACTCCATAGCAGCCGGGCAGGAAGCAGGAACCCTGTCTGCGCGCAGCTGCGCAGCACAAGCCACTAGAGGCCGCTGTTCTCCCAGGAGAGGAGGGCCACAAACCAACAAGAAAGGAAGTCCTTCCAGCCGTCACTCGTCCCAGCTCTGCAAACTATTCCTATCACCATGAAAAGGCAAAGCTACAGGCAGACAAAGATCACAGAGACAACACCAGAGAAGGAGACAGACCTAACCAGTCTTCCTGAAAAAGAATTCAAAATAAGAATCATAAACATGCTGACAGAGATGCAGAGAAATACGCAAGAGAAATGGGATGAAGTCCGGAAGGAGATCACAGATGCCAGAAAGGAGATCGCAGAAATGAAACAAACTCTGGAAGGGTTTATAAGCAGAATGGATAGAATGCAAGAGGCCATTGATGGAATTGAAATCAGAGAACAGGAATGCATAGAAGGTGACATAGAGAGAGAGACAAAAGGATCTCCAGGAATGAAACAATATTAAGAGAACTGTGTGACCAATCCAAAAGGAACAATATCCGTATTATAGGGGTCCCAGAAGAAGAAGAGAGAGGAAAAGAGATGGAAAGTATCTTAGAAGAAATAATTGCTGAAAACTTCCCCACACTGGGGGAGGAAGTAATCGAACAGACCACGGAAATACACAGAACCCCCAACAGAAAGGATCCAAGAAGGGCAACACCAAGACACATAATAATTAAAATGGCAAAGATCAAGGACAAGGAAAGAGTGTTAAAGGCAGCTAGAGAGAAAAAGGTCACCTATAAAGGGAAACCCATCAGGCTAACGTCAGATTTCTCAACAGAAACCCTACAGGCCAGAAGAGAATGGCATGATATATTTAATACAATGAAACAGAAGGGCCTTGAACCAAGGATACTGTATCCAGCACGACTATCATTCAAATATGACGGTGGGATTAAACAATTCCCAGACAAACAAAAGCTGAGGGAATTTGCTTTCCACAAACCACCTCTACAGAACATCTTACAGGGACTGCTCTAGATGGGAGCACTCCTAGAAAGAGCACAGCACAAAACACCCAACATATGAAGAATCGAGGAGGAGGAACAAGAAGGGAGAGAAGAAAAGAATCTCCAGACAGTGTATATAACAGCTCAATAAGCGAGCTAAGTTAGGCAGTAAGATACTAAAGAGGCTAACCTTGAACCTTTGGTAACCACGAATTTAAAGCCTGCAATGGCAATAAGTACCTATCTTTCAATAGTCACCCTAAATGTTAATGGGTTGAATGCACCAATCAAGACACAGAGTAACAGAATGGATAAAAAAGCAAGACCCATCTATATGCTGCTTACAAGAAACTCACCTCAAACCCAAAGACATGTACAGACTAAAAGTCAAGGGATGGAAAAACATATTTCAAGCAAACAACAGTGAGAAGAAAGCAGGGGTTGCAGTACTAATATCAGACAAAATAGACTTCAAAACAAAGAAAGTAACAAGAGATAAAGAAGGACACTACATAATGATAAAGGGCTCAGTCAAACAAGAGGATATAACCATTCTAAATATATATGCACCCAACACAGGAGCACCAGCATATGTGAAACAAATACTAACAGAACTAAAGGGGGATATAGACTGCAATGCATTCATTCTAGGAGACTTCAACACACCACTCACCCCAAAGGATAGATCCACTGGGCAGAAAATAAGTAAGGACACGGAAGCACTGAACAACACACTAGAGCAGATGGACCTAATAGACATCTATAGAACTCTACATCCAAAAGCAGCGGGATATACATTCTTCTCAAGTGCACATGGAACATTCTCCAGAATAGACCACATACTAGGCCATAAAAAGAGCCTCAGAAAATTCCAAAAGATTGAAATCCTACCAACCAACTTTTCAGACCACAAAGGCATAAAACTAGAAATAAACTGTACAAAGAAAGCAAAGAGGCTCACAAACACATGGAGGCTTAACAACACGCTCCTAAATAATCAATGGATCAATGACCAAATCAAAATGGAGATCCAGCAATATATGGAAACAAATGACAACAACAAAACTAAGCCCCAACTTCTGTGGGACACAGCAAAAGCAGTCTTAAGAGGAAAGTATATAGCAAGCCAAGCATATTTAAAAAAGGAAGAGCAATCCCAAATGAATGGTCTAATGTCACAATTATCGAAATTGGAAAAAGAAGAACAGATGAGGCCTAAGGTCAGCAGAAGGAGGGACATAATAAAGATCAGAGAAGAAATAAATAAAATTGAGAAGAATAAAACAATAGCAAAAATCAATGAAACCAAGAGCTGGTTCTTCGAGAAAATAAACAAAATAGATAAGCCTCTAGCCAGACTTATTAAGAAGAAAAGAGAGTCAACACAAATCAACAGTATCAGAAATGAAAAAGGAAAAATCACGACGGACCCCACGGAAATGCAAAGAATTATTAGAGAATACTATGAAAACCTATATGCTAACAAGCTGGGAAACCTAGGAGAAATGGACAACTTCCTAGAAAAATATAACCTTCCAAGATTGACCCAGGAAGAAACAGAAAATCTAAACAGACCAATTACCAGCAACGAAATTGAAGAGGTAATCAAAAAACTACCAAAGAACAAAACCCCCGGGCCAGATGGATTTACCTCGGAATTTTATCAGACATACAGGGAAGACATAATACCCATTCTCCTTAAAGTTTTCGAAAAAATAGAGGAGGAGGGGATACTCCCAAACTCATTCTATGAAGCTAACATCACCCTAATACCAAAACCAGGCAAAGACCCCACCAAAAAAGAAAACTACAGACCAATATCCCTGATGAACGTAGATGCAAAAATACTCAACAAAATATTAGCAAACCGAATTCAAAAATACATCAAAAGGATCATACACCATGACCAAGTGGGATTCATCCCAGGGATGCAAGGATGGTACAACATTCGAAAGTCCATCAACATCATCCACCACATCAACAAAAAGAAAGACAAAAACCACATGATCATCTCCATAGATGCTGAAAAAGCATTTGACAAAGTTCAACATCCATTCATGTTAAAAACTCTCAGTAAAATGGGAATAGAGGGCAAGTACCTCAACATAATAAAGGCCATCTATGATAAACCCACAGCCAACATTATATTGAACAGCGAGAACCTGACAGCATTTCCTCTGAGATCGGGAACTAGACAGGGATGCCCACTCTCTCCACTGTTATTTAACATAGTACTGGAGGTCCTAGCCACGGCAATCAGACAAAACAAAGAAATACAAGGAATCCAGATTGGTAAAGAAGAAGTTAAACTGTCACTATTGGCAGATGACATGATACTGTACATAAAAAACCCTAAAGACTCCACCCCAAAACTACTAGAACTGATATCGGAATACAGCAAAGTTGCAGGATACAAAATCAACACACAGAAATCTGTGGCTTTCCTATATACTAACAATGAACCAACAGAAAGAGAAATCAGGAAAACAACTCCATTCACAATTGCATCAAAAAAAATAAAATACCTAGGAATAAACCTAACCAAAGAAGTGAAAGACTTATACTATGAAAACTACAAGTCACTCTTAAGAGAAATTAAAGGGGACACTAACAGATGGAAACTCATCCCATGCTCGTGGCTAGGAAAAATTAATATAGTCAAAATGGCCATCCTGCCCAAAGCAATATACAGATTTGATGCAATCCCTATGAAACTACCAGCAACATTCTTCAATGAACTGGAACAAATAATTCAAAAATTCATATGGAAACACCAAAGACCCCGAATAGCCAAAGCAATCCTGAGAAAGAAGAATAAAGTAGGGGGGATCTCACTCCCCAACTTCAAGCTCTACTATAAAGCCATAGTAATCAAGACAATTTGGTACTGGCACAAGAGCAGAGCCACAGACCAATGGAACAGACTAGAGAATCCAGACATTAACCCAGACATATATGGTCAATTAATATTTGATAAAGGAGCCATGGACATACAATGGCGAAATGACAGTCTCTTCAACAGGTGGTGCTGGCAAAACTGGACAGCTACATGTAGGAGAATGAAACTGGACCATTGTCTAACCCCATATACAAAAGTAAACTCAAAATGGATCAAAGACGTGAATGTAAGCCATGAAACCATTAAACTCTTGGAAGGAAACATAGGCAAAAACCTCTTAGACATAAACATGAGTGACCTCTTCTTGAACATATCTCCCCGGGCAAGGAAAACAACAGCAAAAATGAGTAAGTGGGACTATATTAAGCTGAAAAGCTTCTGTACAGCAAAAGACACCATCAATAGAACAAGAAGGATCCCTACAGTATGGGAGAATATATTTGAAAATGACACATCCGATAAAGGCTTGACGTCCAGAATATATAAGGAGCTCACACGCCTCAACAAACAAAAAACAAATAACCCAATTAAAAAATGGGCAGAGGAACTGAACAGACAGTTCTCCAAAAAAGAAATACAGATGGCCAACAGACACATGAAAAGATGCTCCACATCGCTAATTATCAGAGAAATGCAAATTAAAACTACAATGAGGTATCACCTCACACCAGTAAGGATGGCTGCCATCCAAAAGACAAACAACAACAAATGTTGGCGAGGCTGTGGAGAAAGGGGAACCCTCCTACACTGCTGGTGGGAATGTAAGTTAGTTCAACCATTGTGGAAAGCAGTATGGAGGTACATCAAAATGCTCAAAACAGACTTACCATTTGACCCAGGAATTCCACTCCTAGGAATTTACCCTAAGAACGCAGCAATCAAGTTTGAGAAAGACAGATGCACCCCTATGTTTATTGCAGCACTATTTACAATAGCCAAGAATTGGAAGCAACCTAAATGTCCATCAATAGATGAATGGATAAAGAAGATGTGGTACATATACACAATGGAATACTACTCAGCCATAAGAAAAGGGCAAATCCAATCATTTGCAGCAACATGGATGGAGCTCGAGGGTATTATGCTCAGTGAAACAAGCCAAGCGGAGAAAGAGAAATACCAAATGATTTCACTTATCTGTGGAATATAAGAACAAAGGAAAAACTGAAGGAACAAAACAGCAGCAGAATCACAGAACTCAAGAATGGACTAACAGGTACCAAAGGGAAAGGGACTGGGGAGGATGGGTGGGTAGGGAGAGATAAGGGGGGGAGAAGTAGGGGGGTATTAAGATTAACATGCATGGGGGGGTAGGAGAAAAGGGAGGGCTGTACATCACAGAGAAGGCAAGTAGTGATTCTACAACATTTTGCTATGCTGATGGACAGTGACTGTAAAGGGGTTTATAGGGGAGACCTGGTATAGGGGAGAGCCTAGTAAACATAATATTTGTCATGTAAGTGTAGATTAGTGATACCAAAAACAAAGCAAAAAAAAAAAGGGCAGTTCCTGTGTGGTAACCTCCAACGAGTTCTACACAAGGGTATAAAGGGCATATAAAAGTGTAGGCAAATGGTCTGTTTGTGTTTATACAGAGGATCAAAGCCTAATTGGGCTACCCCGAAAATGAACTGAGATACGATATGAAAAAGAACTTCCAACATCTGCACTCTCTGGAAGACTCATGCCAGAAGATGATCATCAAAAAACCCCAACAAAGATCCACGCACTGCTACAGCAGTAGATGCACTCATCCCACCAGTTCCTGGACTTGCCATGGGAATGAGGAAGGAGATATCTAAGCTGACCTGTGCATACAGTAAAACAACAAATTTGACTGGATCTATACTGTTGGAACTCAACCAAGAATTTGGAGAAGTGCAAATTGTAGCGCTCCAAAGTCTTACAACTACAGACTATTTACTGTTAAAAGAACATATGGCATGTGAACAGTCCCCAGGAATGGGTTGTTTTAATTTGTCTGATTTCTCTCAGACTGTTCAAGTTCAGTTGGACAATATCCACCATATCATAGATAAGTTTTCACAAATGCCTAAGGTGCCTAACTGGTTTTCTTGGTTTCACTGGAGATGGCTGGTAATTACAGATAGGCTTTGGTTATGTAACTATACTCCTATTATGTTAATGTGTGTGCGCAATTTAAGTAGTAGCTTAAAACCTATACATGCTGAAGTTACTCTACAAGAAGATATGTCAAAGAAATAATCAATCTTCCCATGTTTTCTGCCATCTGCCACTTCTATAGCTTTTCTTCTTCCTTCCTAATTACAACCCTTAAATAGAATTCGTGCCTCATATCAAATTTACCGAGTATCATAATTCTTCCAAGTGGTAAAGATACCTCAAGACAAATGCTGGGCATAGAAGCCACAGGGCATAAATATGCAAAGAAGTAAAAAGCTAACCTTTTCAAACAATAAGGCTTCCCTCTCACTTACCAACTTCACATTTCCCTGTATGGCCCCGGAAGATGACTGGTTAGCCAGAGACGGGTAAGATTCCTCAAGGGAGGAACAACCTAAGACAGGCACAGTCGCAGGGGGGCCATCAGGTGAGAAATTGGGGATCAACAGAGGTGAGGCTTAGAACCTCACCCCCCCGTTCTGAGAGAAATCTTCTGCATACATGGATGTTTTATTGCCCTGGTCTAGCTTGGATTAACACATAGTCTACAGGCACACACCTGATCATCTACATTTGCTCTCTTACAACACTAAACTATGTTTTCTACCTTTATCTTGTATCTACCTACCACTTCAGCATTTTATTAAAAATCATAATAATAAAGAGAGAAATGTGGTATCCACATATAAATCAAGTATAAAAACCAAATGAGTTTTCATATTTGAACTGACTGTTTATAGTTCATAATGCATGAGCAAAACCGAAAGTTTCTGTGATGACTGCCCTTGTACTGTTCACTATGTAACTTATTCATTATGTAAGAATTTTTTCTCCATGTAAGAACTTGTTTGTTATGCCTCAGAAGATTGGAGACTGACGAAAATTAGGCTTGGGGTGGATTAATGATTGTGCATTGAGCATTGACTCCCCTATACAGAATTTTATTGTCGTTAACAACCATTTGATCAATAAATATGAGAGATGCCCTCACAAAAAAAAAAAAAAAGGACAGACTTTCAATGGTAAAATAAATAAGTAACCGGGATGTGATGTATAGCATAAGGAATATAGTCAAGATATTTTAACAGCTTGGTAGGGTGATAGCTGGAACCTAGAATTATGTATATAAATGTTCTACCACTGTGTTGTACACTTGAAACTAATGTAATGTAATACTGTGCGTCAACTACCCTTCAATAAAAAATAATTATTAAAAAAAAAAAAAAACCTTTGGCAAACAGCGCCTCAGAATTTCAACAAAATGTACAGGTTAGTTCTAATTCATCTATAAGAACAGAAGACATCTTCGGGGTGGACAGGCATGGGCCGAGTGCTGCACTGCAACATGCCTGTTGTGAGACATGAGGACATTGCATACTGCCTCCAGTTCCTCACCTGTGAAATAGAGTTCACAGGACCATTATATAGGGTAGTGGATATAAAATGCCGTCACTGGGCTAGAGTAAAATCTCCCTAAATTCTGGCTCTTTATCTTTGAATAGGGACCAAAATTAGGTACACTTTACAAGTCTACCTTCCATGCCACTTGCTATGACAGCAATCTAATTAAATCATTGCTCTGATTATGTATCTCCAAGGCTCAAACCCTTCCACAACCCAAAGGGTAAGTTCCAGAATCCCTTAAGTCCCAGGCCCCTCTGGGTGCAGTGTTCTCCTGACTTCTTTTCCCTGCTAAAATCTAGACCCAGCTTCCAAAAAGCCTGTCTTTCCCCTAATGATACTATTCATCATTTCTTCCTCTGAATCCACAGGCACACTGTGGAGCCTTTAGGATTTCTACCACATCTAAATGATATGAGGTTGGCTGGATATAGTTCTAACTTCTCCACTAAAAGATAAACTTCTTAAAGGCAGGCGTTTAGGTTCTTTTTGTATCTGCCATTGCACCCAATGCCTCATGCATGGCAATAATAAGAGAGAACATTTAATGGAAGCACAATTTTCAGTGCCTCACATCTTCCCATGGCATAGGTACTACCATTCTCTCCATTTTACAGATCAGGAAACTAAGACCCAAAGAGGTTAAGTAATCTGCCCGAGACCACACTACTAGGAAGTGACAGAGCCTGGGTTCAAGCAAGCAGGTTGTAGAACCCACATCTTAACTACTATGCTACAGTCAACATCTCCTCAATTACATTAGCTAACTTATGTAAAAAAGCTTTAAAAACTATAAAGAATGAGAAGCCATGGTAAACCAACAAATTCAAACAAAATAGGTCTCTGATATCCCCTACGCAAGAGGAAGCAGTAGTGCATGAAGGCTGTTTAGAATAAGACCACAGTTTGAACACCAGCTCTACCATTTTCTAGCTATTAAGTCACTAATCGGTGTCAGCCTTGACAACCAAGATTAAACTACTTTTCAGGATGGTTGTGAGAATTAAATGACACGAGGCAGGTACAACACCAAGAACATGCCTGCCTCATAGAACATGGTCAGTAAATGTTGGCTCTAAAACAAGTCACTGTGAAACCCAGGGAATTTCCTTTGCTACACTATTAAACCACAATTATGGTTTTGCAGTAATTATAAAAACATGTTTGTGACAATGCACTATCAAAACTTTACTACTTTTCTTACCTTGGGCCTGTAAAACAGTCAGCTAATTATCTCTAATGAAGGAAAGATTCCTGCCTCTGGGCATAAGACTAGAGCAGCAATTGAAGAACCTTTAACTAGTTAACGCAAACACAAAGGAATATAAAAAGTTAAAAAGCCAGCAGTGGGAACGTTGAAGAATGAGGTACACTGACAAACAGAGTATCCAAATGCCTGAGGATCCTGGGAAGCACGCCATAGGGAGAAGGGCTGAAGAAAGTAGGAATGTTTAATGTTATGAAAACCCCAACACAAAAGCTGTTTTAGAATCAACGGTTTGTGTCGGTCCAGGGAGCACAACTAGGTTCCACTGTTGAATATTCCTAGGAGGCAGATTTCGGCTGTAGTTCCAGGAAGCGGGACTGGAATGGGTCCCCCTTTGCAACGGCGAGCTTACTCGCAGAAGGTCCTAGGGCCCACTCAGCCATAAGACAAGGGGCAGAGGGAGTTCTCTTTCTGGTGGGTATGTCCGACTAACTCCGAGCTCCCTTCCTAACTTTGGGGCAGGGCCACAGGAGGGAAGACAGGAAGCACACCCCGTTCATAATAAGCCTGTGCCTGTATTTTAACAATCTTTTTGCGGATCGGGTTGGTAGTAGTGAAACGTAATTACTGGGGAAGGGTGGCATCGGAGAGGTGCCATCTCTGCAAAATGCTTCCAAAAACCCGAGACCCGGGGCTTCCAGGGCCCAGTGGCCTGCAAAGGACATCTTGCAGCCGTGGCTCTCCGACTCCACGCAAGGTGTTTGCTCCTCCAAAGAAGCTTCTAGATAAGCCCCCCGCCCCTTCTCACCAGCTGCCACTCCACGTCTTCCTCACAGAAGCCCGAATCCTGGAGGAAGTCGGGGTCGTGGCCGGCTCGCTTTGGAGATTCTGTGACCGACCCGGAGGATGAAGGGAGGGAGGCATCGGCCCGGGACGTGGGCGAGCGCCCAGGTCCCGTTAGGATAAGACCCCGCCGCAGGGGCCAAGGTCATCCCTGACACCGAGGACGCTCACTCACCAGCTCGCTGCAGCGCAGCAGCCGAATCGCGGATCCCTCCATCTCAGCTGCAGGCGGGCGGCGCAGTGGATGGTGCGGGGCCACTCCTCCGAGTCTACGGGCCGCTAGCCAGAGCCTGGGAGAGGGCGGAGCCGGGGCCCCGTCCCGCCCCCCCGCCCTTCACTCCCGTTTGGCCCCGCCCCCTCGCGACTACGGAACCCCAAGAGAGACATATAGCACCCTTCTCCTCTTTCACCCTACGCCTTGCTCACGCGAGAGTTGGTTAAGGCAGCGGGGCGAGAAGGGAGCTGGAGACACAAGAAACATGGCGGCGGCGGCGGCTGCGACGGTGACGAAGACAGCGGCGGTGACGGCAGCGGCATTGAAGGAGGTGGGGGTTACTCGGTGTGGTGGTCAGGTGGTAAGTAGCAGGCTGTCGCCTTGCACGGCGGCGACACGCAGCTGAGCAGGACTGCTGGGAAGGAGCGGGAGGAGGCGACAGCCGGGTTCGCTGGGGGCCGGCTGACCCCGCCCGGGACTCAGCCCCGGCGGAGCGTCGGTCGTGGTCGGTGGGTCGGCAGGGTCACGACCCGGGACGTTCCTGGCCCGAATGCGGAGGGTGCGGTATTTTGGCCTCCGGAGCCCCGAGGGAGCGGCGTCTACGGGAGCGGCGCCGTCGGGCGGGGACTTGGAGGCTCCTGGGTAGGGAGCTGCCTCTGGCTCTGACAGGTGGTCATGCGGGGGTCGCCCCGAGGTGTGTGTCTTCACCGGGTCCCGGGGCCTGGGTTGGGGAGGTCAGCCGACGCGCGCGTCTCCTAGGTGTTCGAATCCTGGCGAGGATGCCGCCCCGACGGCAGGTCCGGGCAGCTCGTTGGGAGCAGTTTTAAGACCTCCGTCTTTTATTGAATGACCCTGCCTGTGTCCGTTTCTATTGTATGTGTTCTAATTTTGGGTCGATGTGAGTCTTGGGGAGGGCTTTTCAGTAGCTGTTGAAGTTGATGCAGGGTTTAAGTCTCTTAATATAACGAGTGCGGGTAGCCAAGCCACGCACCTCGTAAGCGTTCGTTAACTGTGTGAATCTGAATTGCAGTTAATCGGTTCCGGGTACCACTAACCACGTGGCCCATTTAGTGTGGCCTTTTATGTACTATTCAGAACCTGAATAAGGAGTAACAAGCGGGAGAAGTAAAGGCGCTTTAAATTGAGGGATCTAAGGAAATACAGTTTAGAAGAAACAAAGTTTTTTAAAACACTTTTAAACGTTTGAACTAACAATTTCAAAGTTCCGTTTAATTTTGATTTGTCATGTTGTGCCTTCAACACAGCTATGGATAATGTATTCTTGGGAAATCCTATGGTCAGTTGATATGTTTTTGTGCTTTTTGCCCCCAGGGATCCAAAGCGTTTCCCAGAGAACCCTAAGTGTTTGGGGTTGTGATAGAAAAGGTTAAATAAAGATGGGAATCAGATGTGTCCTCAAAGGTGTGCATGGTGTTTTTGTTTTCGTTTTTCAACCCTTATCACAGATAGTTTTCCTGTAGGGACTAGTATATTGTGTTTTTTTTTTGTAGATAATTATTTTTTATTGAAGGGTAGTTGACACACAGTATTACATTACATTAGTTTCAGGCGTACAACATAGTGATTCAACATTTATATACATGACAATTCTAGGTACCAGCTATCACCATACCAAGCTGTTACAATATCTTGACTATATTTATTACATCCCGGTTACTTATTATTTTACCATTGGAAGTGTGTACTTTTTTTTTTTTTTTTTTTTTTTTGGTGAGGGCATCTCTCATATTTATTGATCAAATGGTTGTTAACAACAATAAAATTCTGTATAGGGGAGTCAATGCTCAATGCACAATCATTAATCCACCCCAAGCCTAATTTTCGTCAGTCTCCAATCTTCTGAGGCATAACAAACAAGTTCTTACATGGAGAACAAATTCGTACATAGTGAATAAGTTCTTACATGGTGAACAGTACAAGGGCAGCCATCACAGAAACCTTCGGTTTTGCTCATGCATTATGAACTATAAACAGTCAGTTCAAATATGAATACTCATTTGGTTTTTATACTCGATTTATATGTGGATACCACATTTCTCTCTTTTAGTGTATTGTTTTAATGCAATGGTAGCTGTTTAGCAGTACTAAGCCTGACCCTTTAAAAGTGTATTTTGAACAAATGAAATTAACAACTTGGATTTAGAAAAACAAAAAATTTGCCAAAAAAGAAATCCATCAGTGAGAAAAACGATATTCTTCGGTCAGTCTTTGGAGTTTATGTTGACGTGAGCCTGTTGATTTTTTTTGATTATCTGGTAGCTTAGTTTTCTTTTCTCAATGGTAAAACTGACACAGTTTAGTTTATTAGTTCATGAAGCCTGTAGATGCTAATTAAGTTTTTGTCCTAAGGGTTTGTTTTGATTTGTGGTGTGCTTCTCTTTGCAGACCTCTGTATGGCTTTTCAATTTTAGTTGAAATTCCCTCCATGGCCTTTTGGAGTCTGTTGGTGTGTCTCCAGAGTAAATTTCGATTCCTCTGCATTTTCATCAATGTTGGAGTGGCAAGAAAAAGGAAGTGATTTGGGGTGAAAAGGTTAGATTGTGTAACTCCTTTTTTGGATTTCTTCTAACTTGTATTTACTTATATTTTACTTATTATATTATGTTTTCTGATTTCTCAAAGCCTTATAACGTCCCTTTCTGCCTTCAAAGAATTTGTTTTCGACAATTTTGTAATCTGAGGAAATGTGTTCTAATTTTCTTAGAAGGGCCATGTTATTTCCTATACAAACTAAGCCTCATTTGTTAGACTTCTCCATTGATACATATTCGATGGCAGAGTAAATCTCTGTGACCATAATTATTAGGCTATGTAAAAGCTAACACATTTATTGAATTGCAATCACTTTATGTAAATAGGCCTACCTCACCCCCAGATGAAGTTATTGTGCAAATTAGTTGCTACATATTCTATCTTATTGTTGGTAACCCTTCTAAAAAATAGTAAAATAGATTCTACTATTTCCTGCTCAGGTTATTCTCAGAATTCTCCCATAGCTTAAAAATATCACTTCTCATAGTCGTGATTGTCTCAAACTCACATCATTGATGCCTGTCTTTTGATAGCTCCTGGTTAAGAGGGGTGGTGGTGGTGGTGGTGGTTGGTGGGGTGTGTGTGTGTGTGTGTGTGTGTGTGTGTGTGTGTGTGTGTCAACTACTTCCCACTTACAGTAAGAGACTGAGGAAGAAAGATCAGAGGCCTTCATACAAAAAAATTCTTTTTTTGGAAACCAAGGAAGGTCAGATAATAGTTTCAAGACTTAAAAAGGTGTTCAGGTTCTTTTGGGATATCAAAGCTTATTTCTCAAATATTGCTTTCCTACACTAGCGTAGGTAGCATCTGGTTTTTTGGTAAGAACCTTATTGGCTGAGCCTTGAATGGGTAATTTGGGAGACACTATTGTCATAAAAATAATTTAGTTACATACTACCCAGTGTTCTGTATAGATGTACCTTCACCCCATGGAAAACCATACTAGACTCAGTTTGACTTTAATCAGAGTAACAGGGAGGACTCAGATACTTGCTGTATCATAAAGGAATGATAATCGGGTCTGGGAATAATTCTTCTCTGGCTGATAAAATTAGGTATCAGCAGAAAGAGTAGATCAGGCTTGGAATACATCACCCAAATCTATAATAAAATTGGACAACTCTAAAATATGCTTCTTTTTCTTGTTGGGGGGTGGGTATAATTTTCCTTTATCCTTCAAGGTTTCTCCAGTTGGTCTAAGAAACAATCTGATGTGAGATAGATTAACAGGAGGAAAAAAAAAGCCAACCCTAAGTTTACTTACCTACCAGGATACCAGGAATCCATAGACAGGAGACTCCAGAGACAGACAGGGACAATGAGGTATATATGTCATCCTGAACTAAAGAACAGGGAGAAGGGGTCTAGGACTTCAAAGGGAAGGGAAGCAGTTCACAGGAATATGAAAAAGTAAATGTTTGATCAAAGAGGAATTTTAACAGACTTTGCCACATTCCTCCCTGTCCACACATGTAATTCACATTATGAAGTGTTACCTGTGGTAATAACTCTGCCCCTGGAGTAGGGCCTCCATCTAGATTCTCTGTATACAGTTAGTGGGAGGGGAGGTCAAAGCATTTTTCTGAGTCTTGGGCCTTGATTGTTTTCAGCTGACATAATCTTGCAGGCCAAAGTGGCACATTTTTGGACATCCTGCCCTTGGCCCTTAAATTCTGATAACATGTTCTTATACATTGAAATTTTGTGTACATAGTGATTTGGCTAACAAGCTTGCAGATGTTGAATTCATGGCCAGTAGGAAAGATAGTCCCATGAAAACATAGTTTGCAGATTCCCTAAAGTAGATTTTTATGTTATGTTTGCAAAGATTTTAATATTTATCAGTGTTTTAGAGGTATCTCCAGATTTCAGTTACTCTGTGGAGTTCTTAGGTGAAGCTTTCAGTCCTGAGACTGATGATCATTAAAGATAGGAAGATAGTTTGGGTGTAAAACTTTTTTTTTTTTTTTTTTAATATCAGGAGGTCTTCTGTAGTTTCAGAATTACCGTTCTTTTTCTGTTTATTGTGCTTGGAAATACTGTCTTGAGTTGGAGAGAGCTGGGTTTTAAACCAAAGATTCCATTTGAGATCTAGGCCAGGACCTGTTCTGTTGTGTATATATGTGTGTATGTATGTGTGAGAGAAAGGGAGGGAGAGTGGGAGGGGGGGAGAGGAATGCGATGTAGGTCAAACGGACACAAAAGTGCTTAGGGATGGAATTACAATTAAATTTTAAATCATTCCAGAATGATGTTGTAAACCATATCAGAGTATTTAAAACTAATTTAAGAATAGTTTCCTTTCATGTTTATAATGTTATCGTCTCTTTTTTTACTGGCATTCGTTTTTTTTTAAGTCCATCATGTATTATGAATGAAAATCACAACTTACAGCAGGGAACACAGTGAAATTTATAATTTGACAATCTGATAATGGCCATGATTGTCAAAATATGCTAGCCATCCTCTGTAATTAGGCTCATTTGTGTTGTTAAAACCCGAGTTGCATGTATAAAAATACCATTTTCTTCTGCCTGCTTCCTGGCAGTCTTATGCAGGTTTTGTCATTGTCACATGTTTTGCCATAGCAGTGATAAGCTTCTAATCAGGATTTGGTAAGACTTATCTTGCTTCTTAAGCCTTTCAAAGTATATTCAGATATTTTCCAGTGAAAACATAGCAGTTCTCTTATGAACTGATTGGCAAGAAGTGATGCTAAGTTGCAATGTAAATACCAGGACTTCTTAATTTTAGCGTTTATAATTAGAAAACAGGCAATCTGTAGGGCCTTACAGCTTTTACAATTTGAAAAACAATTTCCCGTAATTTTTTTTGTCTTATCTCCCAATCCTCATACCTTTTATTCCTTTCTTCTCTTTTATTGTGAGAGCCTCTACTTTCTAGTATCATGTTGAATAGCACTAGTAATAGCAAGCATCCTTGCCTTGTTCTTAATCCTAAAGGGAATGCATTGAGATTTTCTCATTAATTGTGATGTCGATTTTTGGAAGATATCCTTTATCATCCTGACAAAGTTAAAACATTCTAAGTTAGCCAAGAGTATTGCTCTGTTTTCTTGCACCTACCTAGTGTTGCCATTGATTCTTCCCTGTCAGTCTGGTTGTTTTCTTATGTGGGTGGGCTGGGCTGCCTTTTCTCTAGAAAGTTTTGTATTATTCTCTTTGTGTTTGAGATTTTTACGTTTCACAATAATGTGTCAAAGTGTTGTTTTAATATCATATATTCTATTTTGTACTCCATGGTCCCTGTAAGTCTGAAAGAGATCTTTAATTCTATGAATTTCTTGAATATTTTTTAAAAAACCATATCCTTGTTTATTTTTCTCTCTCTGAAACTCATTCTGCATGCCCTTCTCTCTGCTGTGTTTTTTACCTTTTTATGTATATTTCTATACTGTTCACCACCCCTTGTGTTTTAAATTGCCCTTTTCTTTTTCTTTGAGTTTTATTGAGATAAAATCTTCTTCATCTTGTTAATAATCTTTTTAATTGGAGCTGAGGGGCTCACTTTTTTTCCACCTAACCAAAGGTCAAAATTTTTAAGGACAAATATCAGCAGAATCAACTGTAGTTACAAAACAAATAGTTAATGCAGTGATTAGGAAACATAGACAACTAGTTCAAGTAAACATGGTAAGATGGGGAAGAGCAACTAAAACTTGTTGAGAAACCAAAAATAATCCTTAAGATTGAGAAAGTTGAACCAGACTAAGCAAGTGATTTAAAGAATGGTCTATAAGAGTAAAATGAGAAGAGGCGAGTTTGGGAAATGCAAATTGGGATATTTGAATTAATGAGACTAAGGTGGATTATGTTTGTTTCATTGTAATTAAGGAACGTAAATAGAAAATGCTAACATAAGATGCTCAGCTGATGAACTGATTGATAGAAAAAGGGAAAAAATTTGAATCTGGGACAGTGAGGAATTTCTTAATCCAAAGGTATAAGCATTATTTTGCTGCAAACATAGCTACATAGTCAGAATGTACCATATGCTACACATGTTGTGAGATTCTTCATGTATACACCTGTGAAACTTAAATAGCACTGCAGGTTGGTATCATCCCATTTTCAAAATAAGAAACGAAGTCTGACAGTAGTCCCTGTTCAGAGTCTTAAAGCTGGTAAATTTGACCTAATTTTGTTCATCTAGAGGATACTAGCTTCCTTTCTTGAAGACAGTGAAAAGAGGTGGAAAAAATGGTAATACCTTTTTAAAAACTTCTAAGGTGGCTTCTAAGAAGAGAAGAAAGGAACTATTCACAAATGTTGGATTAGGAAAAGTGAGAATTTGGTCACCTGCATTATTTGGCTTAGAATAAAGAACAAAGCGGTTGTAAGGGCAGAGAAAAACTAGAAATAAAAAATCGAAGATGTTAGTTTGAGGCCAGTAAACAAGGGAAACCCCAAAAAGCCCTGTGTTCTTCATTAGTTCCTAAGATTATTACTATGTTGTACAGTACAATAATCTATAGTAGTAACAGACAAGGGTTAGTCTGTTTCCAGTAGATGTCTAGTTAAGTCAATTAAAATGGAAGTTTTGGCTCTTAAAATGTTGTCCAAGCTTTTGTTAATTAGAAAATGTGCTTTTATGGAACCCTCTCGTTTTCACAATCCCACAGTTCTGTCATTGAAAAACTTGGCTGAAAAGGACCCAGAGAGTCCATATATTCTTAAAGTAGAAAAACATAACTAGTGGACTTAAATTGCTGAGCTATTAGGGTTTTTATCATTAAGACTGTGGTATTAGTGTGAAGATAGACAAAAGTGTGCCAGTGGAACAGAGTAAGAATCCAGAAGTAGAATCACATATGTTATGATTTTGAAAGTGGTAAGAGAGTCTAGAGGAAAAAGACTGGTCTGTTAAATGCATGCTCGGACAATTGGATATCTCCTTGGGAAAAAGTAAATTTTGACTCTTATCTTACACCATACACAAAGCTCAATTCCAGATAAAAATATGAAAGGTAAAACAGGACAGTTTTTAGAAGAAAGTACAGAAGACTATATTCAAGTAAAATGTTGGCAAGGACACAACTCTAAATGTAAAGGAAAAAGTGGGTTAAGTGAACTATAGTTAAGATCTTCTATTCATCAAAAATTACCATTAAGAAAGTGAAACAGCAACACCAAGTGAGAGAAGGCAACTTAAAATACACATACTTATTAAGAACTCATATCCAGAATGTTATAAAGAACTCTCACGTAATTAAAAAATAATAGACAACCTAGTAGAAAAATGAGCAAAAGGCTTGAACATATACCTCACTGGGTATGAAATAGAGGGTATCTAAGTGGCTAATTAATATGAAAATATACAACTTGATTAATTACCAAAGAATATGAATCAACACCAGTGTGATATCCCAATATGCCCACCAGAATGGCTTAAATTACAAAAAACACCCAAGTGTTGGCATGGACGTGGAAAAACAGAATACTCTTACTGTCGTGGGAATGTAAATCACTATGGAAAACTGCTGGTTATCTGCAGCTGAGTATATGCACAACCTGTGACCCAGCAGTTTCAGAAGTTAGGGTAGCATAGCCCTTGCTGGGTACTGGGTGGGTGGGACTAGTACTGGAAGAATGGGCGCACAAGGGCACTCCTAGGATGCTGGCAGCCTTCTGATTCTTGATGTTCATGCTGAATTTCATTGGTGTGTTCACTTTGTGATATGTGATAATTCATTGAGCTTTATTTACCCTTGGGATTTATGTGCTTTTCTGTGTATATGCTTCAAGAAAAGGTCAAGCATATATATATCCTGAGAAGCAACTAATCTTTAGCTTTAGATGCTTACTTCTGGCTATTAAAGATGAGAACCTTTTTAGATTGAAAATTACTCATTAAGTAGTTGGAGATTAGTAACAGAAAATTTTAGCATAAGGCATATTTAAGAAGACCATGCACATTTGCATAAAATATTTTTACTGCATGTTAAGACCTTTTGTCTCCTAGGTGCTGGACTATCTCATCTTGCTCTTACTAGAAAACTTTGGTAACTTGATTTGTGAATTTGGACCTTAAATCTCTGTGAAGACCTGTTTAGTTTGTGATTACAAAGTTTCACATGAGACTTCTCTGCCCATCAACACTAGGGATTTTTTTCTTCTCTTAATTTTTTTTTCTCAGAGTAAGTAGTGGCAGAGGTGGCGATTTGGATTTCTAGGGCAGGGGTCAGAAAACTGCAGCCTATAGACCGAACCTGGCTCAGTGCTTGTTTTCGTGAAGTGTTACTGAAATACATACTCATTCTTTTACTTACTCTTTCTGGATGCTTTTAGCTATATGGGGAGTTGAGCAGTTGCGACAGACCTCTGACTTGCAAAGGCTAAAATATTTAACTCACTGGCTTTTACACCTGTTCTAATTTTCTATTTCTAGAGTACTGTTTCATGTGAATCCTACAATTTAAGAGCCTTTGCTGTTGGAAATGATAGTCACTTGCCATGTGTAGCTATTCCAATTTAAAGTAATTAAATGAAATTCAAAACTCACTTGTATTAACCATATTTCAAACGCTCAGTGGCTGCATGTGGCTAGTAACAGCTGTATTGAACAACATAGGTATGCAATGTGTCCATCATCCAGAAAATTCTCTCTGACAGCCCTGATTGAGCTACTTGGTTTCTTTATTGTTACCTTCATTGATAAATTCCTGCTGATGTGCCCGCTTCCTTCACTCGTCTTATTTCTCTTTTTCTGTTTTTGTAATTTCTTTCTATTCTCCTAAGTGTGAATCCCAGTTTATTTAAGTATTAAATGTATTAAAATTTCACCATATTGTATATGTTTTCTCTAGTCCACCAGCAAGATTATAAAATGCTTAAAGGCAGGGACTGTGTTCTCTGTTGATTTGTACAGGGCTTGCACATAATAATCTTTGTCACTTATTAATATGTACTGGATCTCCCTAAGTAGTGCAAAATTATTTCTTCTCTCACCCCCCAGGTATAACGAACTGTAAACATACAAAAAAAGAAAAAGAAAAAAAATGGGGGAAAAGAAACCAGAGCCTTTGGACTTCGTGAAAGATTTCCAGGAGTACCTGACTCAGCAGACCCATCATGTGAACATGATTTCCGGCTCAGTTAGTGGGGACAAAGAAGCAGAGGCTCTTCAGGGAGGTAGACTCATCTTAATACTATTAAATAATTAACTCTTCATAAATATGTTAGTGTTGGTGTGTGGTTACCGGTACTTTGAAGACTGCTGCTGGCTAATATGGGTCGTTCTGTTTTTTTTTCCTGGGAAGATACAGAGCAGGGTTTTTTTTCTTCTTTAAACATGTGAGATTTTTGCTGGGGGAGAGTGAAGCTCCCCAAAGCTTAGCATGGTCTAGAGATGAATTATGATTTTGTTGGAAGCTTAGGTGTCCTGCATCCTCTAGGTTCTCTTAGCTAACAACAGACACAAGGAATCCAAAAGGAGTCAAGTAAAGGATTCAGCAATTAGGAGATCGGAATTAGACCTGGGACAGAATAGGGGTTCTCTGTTTCTGCTCTCTTAAAATGAAAAAGGGCTGATCATGTTTACCACCCAGGGGGAGAAACCAGAATAGAGAAAGAGTGCCCGACTTGAGCCTGTGCAGGTAGACCTGGGCGGTTTCCTGAACCTACCTCGGCAGGCAGCATACTGCAGCCCGTGGGCCCCGTGTGGGCTGCTGTTTTTGTACAACCTGAAAGCTAACAGTGCTTTCTAACATTTCAGTATGGCTGGAAAAAATCTAAAGAATAATGTCTTAACATGAAAATTATATGAAATTCAAACCAGCATCTATAAATAAACTTAATTGAAAAATAGTGACACTTGGTTACATAGTTTTTATAGCTGTTTTTATGCTACATCAGCAGAGTTGAGTAGTTGTGATAGAGACCACATGGCTCACACAGCCTAAAGTACTTACTGTGTGACCCTAATAGAAGAAGTCGTTTGACCCCTGACCTTCATGACCAGGCCTTGTAGCCCAGGGCCAGCAGCAGAGATCAGGCATCACCTGGGAGCTGGTTACAAGTGAGAATTCCAGTCCCCACCCACCTCTACTAAATCAGAATCTGTATTTTACTAAGCTTCCCAAGTGGTTAAAATACTCATTAAATTTTGAGAATCACTGGCTTCTGGGAAAGCAGTGGGGGAGAGGGGACACGGAGCCTTGCTGTCCCTCTCATGCAATGGCACTGCTGGGTACTGGACTCAACACCAGCCAGCCTTCTGGTGAGGGTGGAGGACACAGTGGGGTGGGCGCCTCCGCTGCTCAGGCCAGCGCTGCTCCCTCCTGGGGCTGGAGCAGAAGTGCTTTCCCAGGAAGCTCTAGGAATAAAAGTTTCCGTCCTCACACTCTAGACTACAGATTCCTGACCTGGGATTCGGGGGACCAGGGTTGTAGTCCCCACTGCCCATTGCTTTTTCTGATGAAGAGCACTTGCCCCTTCAGTTTCTTTATCTTCACAAGAAGTCTTCAGATTAGACTAAAAAGCAAAGAGCTCAACAAACAGCTCACAGATTCTTACAGTTCTAACATGCAGAGGTATCAGATTAAATACTTTCCTTTAAGTGCTTAATTAGAATTGTAAGATCCTAAATAAAACCAGAATCTAGAGCTTATGTATAAACTTAGTGGAACAGCGCATAAGCCAACATTAATTGCTTTAGACTAAAGTAAATAGGGTTAGGATTTTGGCAGACTATCATGACTGCCAATTGAAGTGTTTGCCTAGAATCTTAAGTACGTGTGTGTAACTATGCCATCACTATTTACTCCCCCTTGTCTCCTCACCTGTCAAGTAAGGATAATACTGTTTTCTTCAAAAGCATATTGAAGACTGTAAACTTTGTGTAATTTGAGCTCCCCTTATAAAAGGTTTTCAAAAACAATGTAATATGCTTTTGTATAAAATTAACCCCAGTTCAGAAACTCCATGTTTTATGAATTTAACTTTTGTGATAAATGAACTACCAATTTATGAAAGATTGTCTGCCACTCAAGACTAAAATGCTAAATTGAGTTTATTCTGAGATACATAATTTCCTTTGCTGTATTTTATTTATAGCTGGAACAGATGGTGAGCAAAATGGACTTGACCACCCATCTGTTGAAGTTTCCCTGGATGAAAACTCAGGAATGTTAGTAGACGGGTTTGAAAGGACCTTTGATGGGAAGCTCAAGTGTCGGTACTGCAACTATGCCAGCAAAGGAACAGCCCGGCTTATTGAACACATTAGAATCCACACAGGTAATGGAGAAAGGTTGGGTATGGCTTTTCTTTGGGGGCAGGAGAGGGGCCGAGGAGGGCATGTTGATCTGTCTTAGAAATAGTTCCCATAGTTTAAAAATGAAGGTTGATAGAAGACTTGAATCAATGGGGAAGTTACTCCATTTTTACAAAGCAGTAGCTTAACAGCATGCAAGCAAAGTGAAGCCCCTTGTAGAGCTTGCCCTTCCTTAGGGGGCAGGCAGGGGAAATGTTTCCATACAGGTGCAGAATATACTGCTAATCTTCAGGTCTCACCTTAGCCATCTCTTCTGCAAAACCCTCCTAACTATACTCTGCCTTGGCCCAAGACTAGATCAGTTGTCCTTTCTGTGTGCCCCATGGCTTCCCATGCTGTGTTGAGGTGGCCTGAAAACCTCTTGAGGACAGGGATTGTGTCAGGGCTGTCTTTGTGCCTCCAGAGCCTAAAACATGGTATGTACTCAGTACATATCTAGTATATATCTATTGAATGAGTAACTCCAAATCTCATATTCCAAATATTTATTTCACATGTTGGGCCATTCTCAACTAACAGCACTAACTAAAATTGTGCCTTTTTTGGCAATTGAAAAGGAGAGAAAGGTACAGATGAATTGCTGGCAGTTTTGAAAGGACATGTATAATTCATACTTGGATCAGGAAGCCTATTTCCATTTTGTGCTTTCTGTTTAATATGAAGACTTTGTAAAAGGTTTTATGGCTTTTTTGTTTTCTTCATGAGAAAAGGGTATTTGTGTGTGTGAATATGTATGAATAAGTCTTCATGTATAGATGTGTACATAAACATATAACTGAGGTAAATTTTTGATAAAAGTATTATGTAGGGAGTATTACTGTCAGTTGTGCTATTCTTTCCCCAAATGCCAGGTGAAGTCATAACAATGTTTATATCACATTGATTAATGGAATATATCTGAATATCTCTAATTGTTGCTCTTGAGTTCTTAAGCTTGAAGTTTGCAAGTTTCTTTACAAATTTTAATTATCTTTTGTGCAAATGTGAACTTCTGAAATGCACTTTATTTATTTATTTATTTAAAAATTTTGGTATCATTAATCTACAATTACAGAAAGAACATTATGTTTACTAGGTTCCCCCTTCACCAAGTCCCCCCCACATACCCCTTCATAGTCACTGTCCATCAGTGTAGTAAGATGCTGTAAAATCACTACTTGCTTCTCTGTGTTGCACAGCCCTCCCCATGCCCCCCACGCACTATACATGCTAATCGTAATGCCCTCTTTCTTTTTCCCCTGCCCTTATCCCTCCCTTCCCACCTGTCCTCCCCAGTCCCTTTCCCTTTGGTAACTATTAGTCCATTCTTGGGTTCTGTGATTCTGCTGCTGTTTTGTTCCTTCAGTTTTTCCTTTGTTCTTATACTCCACATATGAGTGAAATCATTTGGTACTTGTCTTTGTCTGCCTGGCTTATTTCACTGAGCATAATACTCTCTAGCTCCATCCATGTTGCTGCAAATGGTAGGATCTGTTTTTTTCTTATGGCTGAATAATATTCCATTGTGTATATGTACCACATCTTCTTTATCCATTCATCTACTGATGGGCACTTAGGGTGCTTCCATATCTTGGCTATTGTAAACAGTGCAGCGATAAACATAGGGGTGCATCTGTCTTTTTCAAACGAGCGCTTTATTCTTAGGGTAAATTCCTAGGAGTGGAATTCCTGGGTCAAATGGTATTTCTATTTTGAGCATTCTGAGAAACCTCCATACTGCTTTCCACAATGGTTGAACTAGTTTACATTCTGGTGGTGGTGGTTTTTTTTTTTTTTGAGAGGACATCTCTCATACTTATTGATCAGATGGTTGTTAACAACAATAAAATTCTGTATAGGGGACTCAATGCACAATCATTAATCAACCCCAAGCCTAATTCTCAACAGTCTTCAATCTTCTAAAGCATAACAAACAAGTTCTTACACAGTGAATAAGTTCTTACACAGTGAATAAGTTCTTACACAGTGAATAAGTTCTTACATGGTGAACAGAAAAGCACTTTATTTTTGATCAATTTCTAAAACTAATGAATGGTCAGAACATGAAACTCTTCATACCTGAGCTACTTGTGCAGTCTCTCCCCCATTTTCCCTTTTAAACAGGTGAGAAACCTCATAGATGTCACTTATGTCCATTTGCATCTGCTTATGAACGTCATCTGGAAGCCCACATGCGCTCCCATACAGGAGAGAAACCATACAAGTGTGAACTCTGTTCCTTCTGCTGCAGTGATCGGAGTAATCTGTCTCATCACCGAAGGCGCAAGCATAAAATGGTGCCAATTAAAGGTACTAGGTCTTCCTTAAGCAGCAAGAAAATGTGGGGGGTTTTACAGAAGAAAACAAGCAATCTGGGCTACAGCAGAAGAGCACTAATCAACTTAAGCCCACCTTCCATGGTGGTTCAGAAGCCAGACTACCTTAACGATTTTACTCACGAGATCCCAAATATGCAGACTGACTCCTATGAAAGTATGGCAAAAACCGCATCAACTGGTGGCCTCCCGAGGGAGCCCCAAGAACTTATGGTTGACAACCCTTTAAATCAGCTCTCAACTCTAGCAGGACAGTTGTCCAGTATGCCACCTGAAAACCAAAACCCAGCGTCCCCCGAGGCAGTGCCCTGCCCTGATGAGAAGCCGTTCATGATGCAGCAGCCCTCCGCCCGAGCAGTCGTTTCTGTCGTGTCAGCAGGTATGCCTCAGAGCTCCTCTCCCACGAGCCCCGAGCCTCGGCCGTCGCACACTCAGAGGAACTACAGCCCCGTGGCGGGTCCGGGCAGTGAACCGAGTGCCCACACGAGTACTCCTAGCATAGGAAACAGCCAGCCAAGCACGCCCGCCCCCACCCTGCCAGTCCAGGACCCGCAGCTTCTGCACCACTGCCAGCACTGTGACATGTACTTTGCCGACAACATCCTTTACACTATTCATATGGGATGTCATGGGTATGAAAACCCTTTTCAGTGTAACATATGTGGATGCAAATGTAAAAACAAGTATGATTTTGCCTGTCATTTTGCAAGGGGGCAACATAACCAACACTGATTGAGAACAGTCACCTTATGTTTTAACTTGGGTTTTGCCTTTTTGTGTTTTTTAGTTTTGTCTGGCTTGTTTTGTCATCCCTAATAAGGTGTTGGCTAATTTAACATTTATACATTGTATTTATTGAATACAAATTTGACAGTACTAACATAATTTTTCTTTTTTTCCCTTAAAAATCTGGTCAGAATCATATGTATTAGAACATACCATTAGACACATTGCTGTCTGTTTTTCCTTTTCATTTAGACATTTGAGAATTGGAGTTTAATCATAATCTTACAGGTATTCACTTAAATTTGCCACATTTACGGTCCATAAAAACTTCAAGGCTTATCTTGATATTTCAGTATATACACTTCAGCTAGATGGTATTTCTGCCACATTTGAAAATGGTAGAATTCTCAAAAAAATTGTTACAACTTATTTCAGTGTTTAGTAGAGGAATTTCTTTTAAAATGCTCTTAATTGAAATACTATTTAGTTCACATAGCTTAAGTTGAATTGCTAGTTTCATTTCAACTGATAATAAAGTATTTCAGCATAGTAAATGTTTCTATTTTCCATGAAGGGAAAGGAAAGCAGTTAATTCTTTTTAAATTAAAGTTACAAAAATATGAGATAAAAGTTCTGAAAAGAAAGGAAACTTAAGACTTTAAATAAAAAACGGTGTTTAATTTTTAAAATACCTGTTTATTCAGTTTCTAGTTTAATTAATTTTCTAGTGGACTCTTTATTATAGTTAATTATAAAAACCACAGGCAAATACATGAGAATTCTAGTAATAGGATTATCTATGAAGATGCCTTTTTAAAAAATTTGAACCTACATTTAAATCCTTCATTCTGATGTTACTAGTGTCAGGTGAGGTCGATTACTTGGACTCTATTATTCTTCCTATTCCTTTGATGACCAAAGAGGAACAGTGGAAGCCATCCATCTTATTCCTAGGAAACGCAGTCCTTCAAAAAAAAAAATCTCTGGTTTCTTATTCCTGCCTCTATCCATTTATTGCCCATAATTTCCAAGAACAGGTGGGTGTAGAAACATATGGAAAAATATAATGGTGAAATATTTTTAAAAATGAGACTACATGTCCAGAAGAAATTCTGGTCTCCTCCTCAGAATTGGCCATCTGTTTTTTTCTGTAAATTCAAGTTGTGATGCTTATTTGCAGTTTGACCAGTTTTTCATGTACAGTGACAAAACTATATGGAAGCTGTCATTGAATTGTCGCCTTAGTAGAAAAGGATAAAGTGTGAAAATAGATATAAAATGCATTTAAATGTGGTATTTGTTTACAAAAATAAGACTTGCTAAATAAATCTAGAGTAATTAATTTTGAATAGGTGGCTATTGTTTTTATACCGTGTAATAACTAGCTTACTCTGAAGAGAGTTGGTCAAACAATAAAATATATTGTTACTAACTGCCGGTTTCTGTGTACTTTACAAAAATTTTACTTTTAATTTGGTTCAAATCTCTAAAGTTACTAATTGGCTTCTTAAAGAGAATATCCTACCTATTAAGTATTTATTAACCAAAAAGAACCTCTACTTTTTTATAATTAAAAGGGATTGGTATGTGTCCACAAAAAACCCCAAGTGCCAGGTTAATGGATCTTCTATCCCCACTTCCAGATGCTAGAAGGCCATTAAGATGAGTTCTTGTGATTTAATTTCCAATCTAATCTCAACAGCACTGTTGAAAGAACAGCATCCAGGAGTTTTTCCAAACAGCTAGAACTGCATTCCTTGCCAAATCTGGGCTGAATCTAAAATTCGGTTTCTCTCTGTCGGTTAAATCATTCACTGCTCAGATTTTACCGCAGCCATTTCCAAATGTGTACCTTGGTCCTATTATTTATTTATTGCCAGAAAGAAACAGGTTGCTGTCATTTGTAGCTTTTGTTGCAGTTTTCTTCCCTCTCACCCTTATTCTTCAAATAAAAGCAATATCCCAAGATAGGAAATGAAAGTTTTCATTAAAGAAAGAAAGAATTCTTGTTAAACCAGTTTATTAACTCCATTCCTGGGCCAAATAGTGACAGATTTTTTCTGGAACTAAAGATTGATGTTTTAGAGGTGTATCTTCACTTAAACAGAAAATATTTTTCATAATTACAAATAATTCTACTTTTCCTATGACTTAAAGAGCACAGTGTGTATTCCAAAGGTGTCAATGCTTGAAAGCTACAATTCTAAATGCACTAGTTCTTAGATCTACCTTAAAACCTTTTTTAGAAGTGTATTTTTAAAAAGATTTAGGATTTTATTTAAATTTTCTGTGAGATAAATTCTGTATTTGGAAAGATGTTAGTGTCTTCCATTAAGTATTGAATATGTTTCTCCCATTTTTTTAAATAAAATATTTTATAGAAATGAGTTGTTGGGAAAAATTTAACATGCACTATTTATAGTACTTTGCTGTTCATAAGCAACTTTCTGAAACAATTTTTGTTCAGTGAACATAAATTTAGATTTTTACTGTTGGTAGATAATTTATCTCCACTAATAATTTTTTAAGAAACTGTGAAGAGATTAACGGAATAATTTTATTTCAGATTTTACTAATATAGTATGTAGCTAATTGAACTTAGCTTTCAACTTCTTGAAATTCAAGTAAAGGCTAGGCTTTTACTCTGAATGTTTTCCAGTGCTATTTCATTTTAGAAATAAGTGCTTGCCATTCATCTGCAGAACTGTTTGACAAAGGGACTAAAAAATGTTGAGACAAACCTCATTTTAAGTACTACAAAAATATTTATCAAATGGATGTATTATTTAAAAACAAAATTCCCCACTGAGGACTTTTTTCATTAAATAGTCTTAGAGGGTATATGATTTCTAGAGCTTGTTTTTGTTAATATGTACTTTGATGTAAAGAACATATCATATTTTGTATGCAAAACTAAAACGAGTATGGTTGCAAAACACTATATTGTTCAGGAATTCCAGAAAGCAGTTTAATGCTGAAATAACTATATCTAGTACGCAGTTCATATTGTGAATGAAGCTTTGCTTTTGTAATATATGAATAAAAAAATAACACTTTCTAATGATCTCAATTTTCTTTTTGAAAACCAGGATCCAATTAGTTTTTTAGTCATTTTCCAGTATGTAAATGTTAAAAAAAAAAAGTTCTGTGGCTACTTTGATTTCATATTTGCAGACTCCCTTATTCATAAGGTTTGTCACAGGAGTTAAAAAAACAATGCCCTACATCTGCATCCTGTCTCCTTTCTAGTTTATGCATTTTATTTAAGATCCATTCATTCATTCAATCCATTTTATTTAAGATCCATTCAATCAAAGATCCTACACTGCCAGCCCTACCCTAAGAGTCCTGGCACGGAAGTGAGGAAGGCTGCCTCTGATGTTTAATTATCTGTGTCACGACTGACAAGGGGTTGACAGTTAACTTTTTGTCATGACATGGATCGTTAAGCATGACTGATTTTAAAAAAAGTCTGGCCGTTCACATCATTGGCCTAGAAAACATCCAGTAATACAAATTGTTTTAGTTTGTAAAACTTAACCAAAATCAGATATTTAATTGGAGATGCAAAAGTTTTAATGCTGTTTTGGAAAATATTTCTTCAAAACGTTGTCCTTCTCATAATGAAAAAAAGAAATAATATCTGGTATGTCAGTGGTTTGTTGACAGCACAGGTATTTTTTGTTTCCTTGTCTTAGGTCTGCCAAAAACTCTGCTTTGAGCTTGTTAAGTTCTTCTGCTAGAAGCTTCAAGGTGTAAGGAAGAACTTGTTTGTCTAAAATAAAAAGATTACGAAATTAGTTATGTAAATTAAATCATGCTGGGCTGTTACTGAACTAAGAAGTAGTGAAGCAAAAAAGCAGAAACAGGAAAGGACAATTTGGTTTGAAACCAATAGATTTCTACAGTGATGGGAATGTTCTGTATCTGCCCTATTCAACCCAGCAGCCACTGGCCACATGGGCAGTGTGACTGAAGAACAATTTTTTTTTGTTCCACAGTTTTATTGAGAGAATTCATATGCCACACAATAATTCAGTGGTTTCAGTATATACACAGAGATGTGCAACCATTACCACAGTCTTACAGCACATTTTAACTACTTCACAAAAACCTGTACCCTTATCTGTCACCCTCCTGTCCATCCCTGCACTGCCCCCCAAACCCCAGGGCAACCATTAATATACTTGCCTCTGGAAGAGTTACCCATTCTGGACATTTCACCTGACAGGACACATACAAATGTGGCCTTTTGGGACTTGCTTCTTTCACTTTGCATGTTTTCAAGGTCTGTCCATACAGCACATATGGATACTTATTCCTTTTTGTAGCTGAATAATCTTATTTTACAGATAGACCACATTTTGTTTATCTATCTGTCAGGTGATGGACATTTGGGTTGCTTCTGCCTTTTGGTTATAATGACTAATGCTGCTATAAACATTTGTATATGAAATTTTACATGAACATTTTCATTTCTCTTGAGTGTATAGCTGGAATAGAGTTGCTGGATCTCATGGTAACTACATTAATCATCTGAGGAACTGCTAGGCTGTTTTTCAAAGCATCTGTACCATTTTACATTCCCACTTGGAGTGTATGAGGGTTCTGATTTCACATTCTTACCAACACTTGGAATTTCATTCTAGCTGTCATAGTGAGTGTGCAGTGGTGTCTACTTGTGGTTTGGTTTGTATTTCCCTGATGACTAATGATGTCAAGCATGTTTTCATGTTATTGGCCTTGTATATATATATATTGGAAAAATACCTGTTCAGATCCTTTTCCCACTTTAAAATTGGGTTATTTGTCTTTATTATTAGTGGTAAGAGTCTTTTGTACAAGTCCTTTATGAGATAAATGATTTGCAAATATTTTTGCCCACTCTATGGGTTGTCTCTTTTACTTTCTTGATGATAGGATACCTGAACTTTTATTTAAGCATAGATCTAGAGCTAGCACCACCTCCCTTATCAAAACAAAACATAAAAAACTCTTTTTTTAAGGGGGTAGGAAATGAGATGAGTGATTTAGCATATCCCTAATCCCCCTTCCCTTCATTTTATACAGAACAGAAAAAAGGCAAATGGTTGAGAGAGAACTACTACAACTAATTTTTGTTGTTATTCTGCTGGCCTTTCTGTTCCAGGACTTTCTTTCAAATTTTAGATTATAATCCGTAGGTAAGTTGCAAGTTGAAACTAGTGTTTTTCTAAAGTAGAATCAAATTAAACATAGTACTACAGTTCTTTAGCATGTGAGGGTTTTGGGAAGCTTGTTTCCATGCAGAGTGCCTTTGTGCACTGAGCTAGGTTACAATATAAAATCTACTTAGGATCTTGGTTAAAAGAAAAGCTTGAATAAACACAGTATAGTTGGTACATTATTTCTGTTTCCAGTGTTCTTGGCTTCTGTAAAGGCAATGCTGCCGGGGAGCAGACACATACCTGGCAGCTGTTCAGCCTTGGGCAAGTTACTTGATCTCTCAGAACCTCCATTTCCCCATTTGTAAAATTACATCTGCCTTATAGGACTGTAAAGACTAGAAACCGCATTTATAAGGCACTTAGCATACAAAAGCTCAAGAAATGCTCAGCTGCTGTTCTTAAGTCAAATTTTAAATACAGCAAGGCATTCAATATTTAAAACCTAAGTGAGTTATTTTATAAAACTATAATTACCACATATTTCACCTTAGTTCAGGCTGACAATACACTGAGCTTGTTCAAACCCCATGCTGATGTTACACCTGGCTCCTGACTAGCTCTCCCCATCCTCCCTTCACCCCAGGTTCAGTGGCCTCTTTTCTGTTAGAGAAAATTACCAACTGCCTGCGGGCTTTTGGATCTAATGTGTCCACTGCCTGGAACAATCTTCCCCAGATACTTGCATGGTTTGTCCTTTCCTTTCATTCACATCTCTGCTTAAATGTCATCCCTGAGAAGCCTTCCTGATTACCCTTTGATAAATAAGTCCTCCCATCCTCTACATTGCCTTACCCTACTTTATTTTTCTTCAGTGCACTGGCAGATACACACACACATACACACATAAATATATTTTCTTTCTTCACTCTAATGTTCTGCTCCCTCCTGACTCCCCAGTATCTAGAATAAGGTCTAATATAAAGTAGCAATTCAATAAAAATTTACTGGATGGATGAATATACCCAGTTCCAGGGCTAGAATTTTCAGTTTTATATAACCAAACTGCATATTTAACTGAAAGTATGATGTAAACTTTGTGACTGAAAGTTAACAAGGGAACATGAATAGCAGCAGTCGTGTCACCTCAACTGCATGTAACTGCCCAACATACCTTTTGCTTCCTTCATTGTCTGAGAGACAATTCTTCGGAGGGTCTGATCAACTTGATGGAGAATGTTAGCTGAACAAATAATGCGGTCTGTTTCCTATGTGATACAAACATTGTTAATGGAAGTTACATAGTTCTCATAAAAGAAACGGCAAAAGTGTAAGGGATGCGTTATGTGAAGACAGTAAAAGAAAAGTTAAAGCGGCTTTCCTGTTTCAGTTATCCTTCCCTAGAGAGGGTCTAAATGATATATCCAGTTGAAAACAGTTCCGTGGAGACAATGAATGGTATGTTGGTAAATGTCTAATAATGGGCTTTCCAGTAAACCACCACCCAGTGTCTGTCAGTTACCATGGTGTGAATATTCCCATCCTTTCCCATTTCAAGCCACCAACCTAAGGTCAACAGCCTCTGACATTTCTGAAAATCTGCCGGTGGGCTTTGACCAGCCGCTGCAAGCTGCCTGCAGTGCACTGCTGCCTATCCCATCCCCGTGTCACAGGTGGATGCTGGAGCGATGGCAAGGCAGTGACAAAGCATTTTTCATATTTTACACTCAGTTAAAAAAGATCTTCCTTTAAAAAGTTGTGCCTTCTCATTTATCTTAAATCTATACTGACTTACCTTTTGTTCCATGTTGTCCTCAACATATTTTACTGGATTTTCCAAGGCAGTAAGCAATAAATCAGTCAACTTCAAGCTAGAAGAGAAAGAAGGTGGGATAAAATAAATCCATACATCAAACATGTTTTTAAAGACCTTGTGTTTATGAATACTAAGCTTAATTCTAGAAGAGTGAAAATGCTATAACCTAAGACCCTAAACAAAAGGAAACATGGAAGCTACCTTCTAAATCCTTCAAAATCCAAGTGTACTCAAAACAAATTATAAGCCTCCCGAAATCCGCTTATGGAAAAAAACATTTCCTAAGACTTATATCAGTAAGCTTTGAAAGGATATTTTCTCTTTTCCTCATTAAGTGCTGAACCTTAGCTGCTAGAACTCCATTTTACTCCCTCAGGGATGCTCAGCCTGTACTTTCTAGCTCCTGCTTAGGTATTGGACATGGATTGGCAAGTTCCTCACTGGTCCCGGGGCCATGGAGGGTTGAGGAGTTCATTCATTCATTCAACAAACAGTTATTGAGCATCTTCTAATATGAAAAATATTATACAACTACATACATGAAACTACCTGCTAAGCTGAAAGTGCAGCAAGATCCCCACCCTCTAGGTGTGAAATGCAATGAGATGAGGCAGGAAATACATAAGCAAAAACAATAGTTTCAGATAGTGACAGGTGGGTTAAGCAAAGTGATAGTCCAACTCACATTCTTCACAGGAGTTAGGACAGTCAGGGAAGCCAGTCAAGCATAAATATGTGGCAGAGGGGATGGCACGTACAAAGGCCCTGGGGCAAGAACAGCCCTTCTTATGGTCATGGGAGAGAAGGCCATTTGGCCAGAAAGTAGCAAGAGGCAAAAGTGGTAGGATACGAGGTTGGGGAGTTAATCAGGGATAGAATGTGTAAGTTATGGTAAGGAGTCTGAATCTTAGAGTGCAGAGGGTAGCACTAAAAGAATTTGAGCCAGTGAACTCATTGAGTGAAATCTCAACTTCAAGATGATCTTTCTCACACTGAAAAGAGCCCAGGTTCTGGAGTGAGTGAGATTGCACTGGGTCCAAACCCTTGACCACTTGCTCCCACTACCAAGTGCCACTGCTCTGCCACTTACTACCTGGATGTGTTACCTTCTTGGGCCTCAGTTATCCTACCTATAAAATGGGGACAGTTACATTTACCCTCAAGGTTTGCCATGAGGACTGAAGGTGATTATACATATAAAGGGTTCAGAACATGCCCAGTCCGTAGTGTCTGCTTAGCTGGGGCTGCTAGGAGTAGTAGTGTTTCATGGAACCTGGGACAGGCCCGTTTGTCAGATTATCTTTCAATTTTTCAAGGCAAGGTCACCAGACTTCAAACAACCCTTTCACAGGTATGCTGTGACTAGTCTGGATATGTGAGAAGGTGACCAGACTCTGAAGGCCCAAGACAACACTGCAGATTATCTAAGAGTTGGCATGGGCACTGGAGATGCCCACACCTCCTCCCCTCCAGAAAGGACACAAGGCAGTGGGGATAACCTGAGGCTGCTCTCACAGGGTATACCTCAGTGCCTCAACCAACCATTCACTGCCAAAGGAAAACATTTCAAGTATTCCAGAGTGAGTAGCAATCAGCTAGTTATTGCCTGCTCGAAGGTTCAGGATATTAGGACAAATTAAAATTAAGAACCTCAGCAGTAGCTTATTTTATAAACTCTATAGAAACAACAGTCACTTAATCCATTTTGTGGGGGTGGCAGGGTTGTTTGTATGTTAAAGCATATATCACAAAATGCATGGAAACTGTATCCTGGGAACTAAACATTTTGAGGAATGACTTTAAAAAATTTACCTTTTAAAAGTTTCCAATGCCAAGTTAGGCAGGAGCTAAGGAAATGTGGGCAATATACCTCTAGAACTGCGGTGTCTGATACAACAGCCACTAGCCACATGAGGCTACTTAAGTTTAAAGTAACTAAAATAAAATTTTAAACTCAGGTTGTTGGTTTCACCGGTTACCTTTCAATTGCTCAATAGCTGCACATGGTCAGCAGGTATGATACTGGACAGTTCAAATTAGAACATTTCCATCATTGCTGAAATTTCTATTAGCGCTGCTCTAGAACTCTCAGGACATCTATTGTGAATGAAAGCTTTAGCACCACAGCCACAAGCCTCACATATACAGACCCAAGCTACTTTAGCAAGAGCATCAGAGATGTGTCCTATTCTGATTTCCCTGCTCTGACCTCTGGGAGGATATAATCTTAACAAGAGTACACGTTTGTGAACAAATCTGGGTTCACATCTCAGCTGATGAGGTCCATGACTCTGGACAAACGAAACTTCTCACTCAGTTTGCAGTAATCTCCCTCCCGCGCTTGCATAAGGATTAACCAAGTGGAATACAAGTAAAACACTTGAGCACCTTGCCTGATGGCTCTGAGTAGGATACCTGGCCTCGGAAGAACACATCGCACTCTGAATTGTGAGGCTGTTGTGTTCCCAAGTGTTTTTTTCAGGGTTGGGCTTTTCTATCTTGCTTCCCATCAGGTGGATGGTCTGGGTAGGCAGTGCCCGTGGTCTCTGGCTATTCCTCTGTAAACAGGTCTCGAGAGGACAATCTAAAAAGAGCTGGCAAAAGCCTAATGAATCTAAAAACAATTTGAAAGCACAAAATTATTGGCATACTGTATTTCCAAAATGTGAAATAAACAAATCAAATTATCCCAGCTACAGCAAGTTAGGCAGGAGCTAAGGAAATGTGGGCAATATACCTCTAGAACTGCGGTGTCTGATACAACAGCCACTAGCCACATGAAAATCACATGGAAAAAGCCACATGGAAAAATCATTTGCAATCCTGAACATGTAGCTCTGAAAATTAAGTAAATCCATATAAATCCCGTGATCCAATTAAATGCTCATTAAAGGCAGCAGTAATTTTGATATGAGAATAAATGCCTCTGTGTGTAGGAAAAAAAATGTTTTAATTACATTTCCGAGCCAGTTGGTAAACTTCGTATCTCATACTTTGATAATAAAAATTGTCATCTAAAACCAAAAGCAAAGGTCTAGAAACAGCAGTCTTCGTCAGGAAGTAGCAAGACTGAGCCTCATGAGCTGCAGAAGAAACCAGATCTTGATCCTTTAAGCAGGTTATAAAATCTTCCCACATGGCTTCAGTCCTGTTGGGTGGGGCAGACATCTGACACCCGTTGATGACAGCCGTCAAGAAGCCTTCTAGGTACTTCAGCAGTTCCTGTCGAAGCAATTTCCATTGGGATGGCTACAAAAGTCAGAAGAATTAACAATTCATATTAGGCTTTGGCCAGCAGGGGCGGTCATGTCACATTGTCACCTTGCCTCATATGCAAGTTTCAGCCCACAATGCTGAACCATCTGAGTTCTCTAAACTTAACAACTTATTTTCTCATCCTCTGTCTTAGTATATACACTGTACCCTCTGCGGAAAACTCCTACTTGGTGATGTTAGTCCTTCGTGATTCTTTTCAAACTCAGCCATGCAGAAGGCAGCTCAGGCCGTCCCCTGGCAATGACACCCTGTTCTGTACATACTGGGTCTCCGCTCTAGCACGGTTTACACTGTTGCGGCATTTGTTTGCACATCTCTATCTTCCTGCTAGATGAACAGTCCATTGTACACCCAACCTCCAGCAGGGGGCCTGGCACCAAATAGGTGCTCCAGAAATATAGATGAAGTGACTGACTGACTCAATGAATGAATACATGAAAGAATGGAAAGCTGTTCCCGTCCAGGAGAAAGGAGGAGGCAACATAAATATCCCGCCAAAATAAGAGTCTGGCTGAGATACAGCAATGTTGGTTTGCCCTTGAAATGAGAGAAGTTGAGGACAGAAAGTGGATCAGCTGAAAGGTCCCTGGGTCAAGAGGAAAAGGCCACAGGCTATCAGCCAGGTTGGGATGGGATGGGGGAAGCTAGAGGAAGCAGATGGAGAAGAGAACAGCTTGAGAATACCGGTCATCTTGTGCTGCTGAAGGACTGGAAGGCACTGACATACGTATGAGGTCAAGGCTGGAGGGAAAACAGGACAGGAGATCTGGGTCCCCCTCCTGCTGTACTTGCTTTACACATCACTGAGATTACAGCACGTACAACAAATACGTCAGCTAAACCTACTAAAAAGGAATCACAGCTCACTTCCTAAAAGGTGAGGTTTCCTATCCATGGTGACTAGGTGAATAGTAGGAGAAGAGGGGGAAAAAACATAATAATACAACAAATACAACAACCTTTATCAACAACAATCAGCTTTCACCCAAGTGGTGAAGATACTGTCTCACAACTAAGAATGGGGATGTATATATAACTGCTAGAGTGGTCCAAGATTTTTCCACACACCAAATGTACTGTATCTTTGCATATGTACTTATAGAGTGGAATCGCATCATATTTTCATTTTATTTATGTGACTTCATCTACACAGGCACTAAAAAAATGACAACTGTAACTATTTAAGTATTTCAGAATATGTCAATCAAAGAGTATTTGTTCTAGAGTGAGGATGGGATGGGAGACAAGAATCTTCGCTTCCCCCAGAGGCTGTTTTCACATGCTTCTCCATGTTTTTCACATGCATCTTACTGTGCTGGTTGTGATTTGAGAACTTAAAGAGAAGGGAGTATTTGAAACATACCAGCCCATACTTCATCTGGCAGTTAAAAAAGGAACAGCCATCTTTTCCTATGCTGGCAAAGGCAAGTTCACCCTGAGATGAATGAAGAGTGAGCTTCAGAGGCCACGCCTGTCATTTGTACACCTCTATTTTCGTGGTTAGAACGCTAGGAATCTTGTTACCTGTAATTTTGTATTTTTCTTACAAAGGGTCCCCAGACTGTATAAACTTCAGATCCCACAAAACCTGGATTCGCCCATGGCTGGATGCTGGATGCTAAACTGTGTTGGAATTTTTGAGAGGTTGCATCCTTCTCCTGAGATCAAGCTTCCCAAAGGATTTTTAAGTCTATTTGCCTATGAGCGATTTCCACCTTGCAAGCTAATTTCAAAACCTAACCGTGTCTGAAGACTCCACTGTGTAGGATATACGATACATATATAACCCCAAATGTACATATAAACGCCTAAAATGAATTATTCTAAGATGGAGTCAGCTCAGTCTATGTTAACCCAGCTCCCGTCTCCCGGGCCAGGGATCCACTTCCCACACGGCACAGTATTTTGTACTTTTCCTCCCGCGACCCGTCTCGAGCCCGCCCCCTCCATACGGACCAATGGCGGTGCGCTCGCCTCCTTGATGAATGCGTCCGGCATGACGTCATCGTAGGCTATCACACCGACGGCCCAGCGGCGCTCCTGCCGCAGCCGGTGGCTGAGAATCCGTGCGAAGGTTGACTTTCCTGCTGCGGGTAAGCCGCAGAGGACGCAGAGTCCCAGCTTCCGCGGCCCCTCGCTGCGCGCTCCTCTGACGTGCTCGCTGGTCTTCATGCGGCCCAGGGAGATGGAAGGCGGCCGCCACTCTGTCCGGCTCCTTCCCTGCACCGCGCACGCGCAGCCTCCCACCGCCCTGCTCCGCCGCCTGGTGTCCGGAGCGAGCCTTGCAATCCTCAAACGCGCGGCTCCCGGCTGTTTCCGAGGTGTTCCCGTTGGTCACCCGGAGCGGGTGTCGAGCTAAGTGACGCAAGTGTTCTGGGCGGGAGATCCGGCGATGCGCTTCCTAACTCCTGGACATTTCTCGAAGGGTCAGAGTTGCTCTTAATCTTCAGTTAGAATCATCCTCCCTACCGGAAACTTGCAAGCCATTAGGAATTGCGTCTTAGTTTTGTAACAGTGAATCAGTCCCCTGCCCTGAAAAATCCCGGAAGACACTTTGAGTGGCGAAGCCGACACCCGACGACGGCGCTCTGCTGCCCTCCCAGATGATGAGTGTTAGGGCAAATAAATGTTAGCTACTGTGCCCAGCGCCACAAGTGGGCAGCAACTGGGATGAAACAGGCAGGAAAGGAATATCCCAATACCTTAATTTCAACGCATTCATGCAGAGGACAGTAGATATTTTAGTGTTAAAAAAGATAAACTAAACTGGAGACGTATAAAACAACTTCCTCGTGCGGGGTTGTGTTGTAGAAAAACTAAATTCGGATCACCCTTATTTTTAAGAGGATTACTGCTTAGTCATAAGCATGTTCAAAATGTGAACAAGCGAGGTTACTACCGGTAATCCAATGCTAAATTAGTGATGACAGAGCCAGTGAACAATCTCCTTATCTTTCTCTTGAAGGTGAACATTGAGTGAAACGCACTCTCCATTTCGTATTGTATTGTCTTGATCTGGTGCAAGATCCCTCTCCTTGATTTATTATACTCTTTTGTGGGTAAAATTGTAACATTTCCAGAATATCTCGCCTGGCTTTAGTACATCTGCATATCAATAGGCGTTCAGAGTGGGGGAGAAGTATGGCTTTAGTACATTTGCATCATTCCTCAGGGGTGGAGAGAAGCTCATCTCCGTATCAGTGGGAATTAACCTGCGCATGGAGGGCTTATCTGTACCCGAGAGGCGAGGGGAGGACGGTTTTGCTTCTGCTGGAGGTGAGATGGCCCGGGACTGCAGTTTGCGAGCAATAAACGGATTTTAAACTTTATTTCTCCCTTTGATTTCGGTTTTTAGAGGTATTTTGCCCCAGGATTTCCTTTCCCCACACTTACACCCGTCCATGGGTTGTACTTGTTGGGAGAAGCAATCTCTCGTGTACCCTTACTGTCCCTGCATTCTCCATTGGGTTTGCCAAGATTGCAGTGCCCTGAGTGCCATTCACCTGAGTCATTAGTCAGGGTTATGTTGCAGTGAGCAACCTGGCAAGATGAAGTAATGTCTTCCTCCACAGAGCAACCTTGCTTGTTTGCTACAAAAACACTTTGTCATGCAACCCAGTGTGTGTGGAGGCATCCGTCATGGGCCCATGTCATCACCATGGGACTTGAGGAGAATGAGAAACTGACACAATCCAAAGTGAAGCTCTGACTACTGCTTTGCTTTGAGTGATAAAGTCCTTTTTCTCTGACCCAGAAGTCTTGTGTCTTCTGCCAGCAACCATGGAAAAGTAACAGCTTTTAGGTTATTAGCTGTAAGAAAGGGTAAAACCTCAGATCCCACAGTTCGTGACAGTTTTGGTGATGAAGACAGACTGAAGACAGAGACACTGCTTTCTGGAAGAGGAAGAACAAAAGAACTCTGCAGGTCAGGTTAGGGGATATGAGAAGACTCCCCAGTATCCGGAAGCAAATTGTATTGTCCAAGTGAATATGCTAGGAACTTTGGGAAGGGAAAGGACTCAAACTCAACTGCTCTATTGGTACTAGTCCCCATACTCAGACTGACCTGGTCTTTGGCATCCCTGCAATAATTACAGGGGACAACAGATGACTCTAAATGCAACTTCATCCCCAAAAGACTTTTGTGGTCCATTTTCCCTCAGGAACCTGAAGGGGTACAGGTCACTCCTGTTTAGGCTTTATTGTTACCCTTGACTTAAATCACTATTACATTAGATTGTCGCATGGACAGTGTCACTGAGTCAAAGTGCAGCCTCAGTTGTCACAATCCATCCCTTTTGATCCTCGTAAGACAAACGAGGAGGTTGGTCAGTAGCTCTTCCTGCCGGAGCAGTCACTGTGCTTTGGACTTGGGGAAGTTAGACTGCTTGACTGACCTCACCTCACTGGTCTGTTACGCCAGGCAGGGCTTTAGGCATGGCACAGGACTCTTGCCTTACCTAGGTCTCCTGACTCCCACATAGGTTGTAGGGGTTGCCCAGCACCCAGTTCCAATTTCAGCACCAGCTAAATCTTCCTATGCTGGGGGTTGTTCATTCTATTCTTGAGCTTTCAATTCACTTAAATCCAGCTGTCTGCTCCAAATATAGGGGCAACCATATTCATCTGGAAGCAAGTGAGCAGAAAAAGCAATTTGTAACAACTCTGGGCTTAAGTTTTGTGGTCTGTATAATAAATGAAGTCCTCAAAAGGGCACTAAGAAAACCTGAGATTCCCACCTCCTGGAATCCGCAATATCTTCACAAACAGGTTCTTTTCTGGTTACTTTAATACTGTTTTCTGCCAACTCAACACTCAAGTTCTTTAACTGCTAACAGATACTGCTAACAGTCTACTACCAAAGCCCAGATTTTCTTAATCACAGCAATGGATCTAACACCTCATTCTACATCCCTTTTGTTCATCTTTAGTAATTCCTAGAAATAAGCCTTCTGCAACCTCTTTCTAGTCACAGATTTTCACCTGTAAAAATACTTTGCCTACTAAGATTTTTAAAAACATAACAAAGGTATCCTAAAATATGAGCCAGATACTCAAATGTCACCTAATTTTATATGTGTAGCGTTTTATGATTTCCCAAAGGACCATTCTGCTCCTGTTATTGTGAGGTTGAATGCAATTTACTTAATGTAATCATCAATCTCATTAACTCTAAAAACCACTAAAGTGTCTGAAGAAAAGATCAAAGGTACAAGAAGTAGGTCTGCTAAGACAGGAGAATCTAAATGTTACCAACCTCTGGTTCACAGCAATGATGATGAAATGGATTTGAATTCCTTGCTTTTTTAAGCTTCCAAACAACCATCTTGCAAGTAAGTAATTCTTAAAAGAGATTTCCATTGATCGTTGTTTTCTTCCTATCATTGTTATATGTTTAAAATAATTATAAAGATGTTTAAAACAAACTCCTCAATAGTGTAATAAATGAGCTCTGTATTTTAACTGTGAAAGTTATTCATTCAGTTCACTTGATATTTATGTATGAGATACTATGTTAAATACTTGGGGATTCACACTTAAAGATCTCCTGCTGTTAAAAGAAACTCATTATTTGAGGAGAGAAAGTGAGGAAAGTAAAATTATCAACAGCACAGAGACAAATGAAACTACAAATTAAGAAAATTTACACCTGTTGTTCACATTATGTTTTATATAAAAGCACAGCCAACAAAGGTAGAACTGAAAGGATTCAACAGACCCCCTTAGCCTGCAATCCAGTAATAGTACAACATATCTCTGGAGGGATGTTAATAAACATATTTCAAAATTCTGTAATTTTGCATAAAGGTGAGTAATTTTTGTAGGAATCATGTAATATTCAAAATGTTTTGTGAGTATATTATGTACAACTTTGGATGGGTTACTCTTGAACATGCAAGTTCTAAGAACATAAAAAATAACACACTCAGCTGATCTGGCTTGGGTGTTACTTTTATTATTAATTTACCAAAAGAAGAGATGATTCACTTAGACCTTAAAACTTTAGGTAAACTAAGTTACTGCTGAGTTCCCAAGAATGCAGGATAAAACAATCCCATGAAATGGGTCCATTATGAAAGTTCATTATAAACCAGATAGTCTGAAGCTGGATTGGATTTTTCCAAAGGTACCATGTTATTAATGCTGGTTATTTTTTCAATACACTCTTTTTATGGGATTCATTGGCATTAATGTACATTATTAAAGGTCCGAACAGAAGAACGTTAATTTTTTTCAATTAGGAAGATAAAACCCATATAAACAGAAGCTCTTTGCAGCTTAAAATAATTTAAGGGTGTAAAGGAGTCCTGAAGCCAAAGTGTTTAAGAATCTGTTGTAAGGTACACACAATTAGCAACAAGACATGATTATGTGATTCCCACCCACCTCACCCTTAACACCAGTATTTGTATTTTTAAAGAAATCTTTTCCCCTAAATTTTATTTTTTATTCTATTTACTAAGACTCTAGGGTAGTGATGTTGGACAGAGGTAGGGAAGCAAGGAAAGCATGTAACAATTATGTGGAGTTCTTTTTAAAAGCCAAACACAATATCCCCTAAATACAACTCTATTACTCCCCCCATTTAGAATTGACTGCTGTTTTTAACAGAAGAATGCCTAATATTTGACATATACTGATGACCACAGCTATGGTAGTGTCCCTAAAACCTTCCTCAGGTTCAATGATTTGATAGGACTCAAATCTCAAAAAAGTTGTTATACTCATGATTATGAGTCTAAATGGCTATGACTTGGTGTTATGACATGGTCTAACTTGGTGTGTGCCTTTTAACAGATTCATAAAGATGAAAGGCTTTAGAATAAAATTAGTAAAGCAAAGGCAGAATGCAGGAGACCAGGTGCAAGCTTCCTGTTGTCTTCTCCCAATGGAGTTTTAAGGATAGCACTTAATTCTCTCAGCAATGATATGTGACATGTGCAGGGTTTTGCCAATAAGGGTAGTTCATCTGAGTCTTGGTGTCCAAGGTTTTCACTGGGGTCAGTCACGTAGGCAGGGAACATCATGTGCTAACATTAGTTACTCAGTCTTCGGCTCTTTCAGAGGTCAAATTAACAGAATGTGTCCTCTCACCTGTTAGCATAGCCTGGCTGGTGGGCCTCAGCTCCTAGTTACAAAGACAATCTTTTTAAGCAGGATATTCTAATGGCTTAAAGGACGTTTCCAGGAGCTAGTCAAGAGCCAGGTCTTTGTTTGGAATGTGTAAATTTTGAACACCTTACGTTTTCCCGAATTAACTCTTTCCTGCACAAAACAGGATAAGAAGGTGTCACATAGGTGATAATCATGGATGTGGCCACAGACTCAGCTACAGATCTAGAAGCCCAACCTTTCCTCAAAGGTTAAAGCCAGGCTGTACTGAAAACTGTGCAAATCCAACAGTGTTGCTAACCAGGACAGGGGTTACAAAAGAGGTGGGGGTGGGAAGCCACTAAAAATGAAGTTGTGGGAAAAGAGTAGGGAGGTTACTCCTTTCCCACTCCTTCCTTAATTGCAGGCCCAGTACTAAGGCAGGGTGAAAAGAAGGAATCTGGCAATCATGGGGCCTGCAAGGAACAGAAGGAAAAGGATGGGAAGAGAGGAGGTACAATCAAGTGGTACCACCTGGGAGGGAAGTTCCTACAACCACCTTGCTGGGAAGTATACTCCTGGGTAAAAAGCACAGACAGTTAAGAACTCACTCTACTTAAATTTCAGACTGTCAACATCTAAATTGTTGTATTACTATATGAATAGGCCCAAGAAAATTAATACCCTAAGTAACTTTTTTCTAAAACAGACTTTCAAATGTGCATTGACTCATACTCTGAAAGCAGATCAGAAATATGTTCCTAAAGAACATATTGAGCTCATACACATTAATAAGCTATAGTTAACTCTGAAAATAGGTGAGCCAAAAATTGCAGTTTATCCTAGCAATATTGGTGGGAAGTTTCATATATTTTATGATTATCTAAAGGGGAAAAATAGGGCAAAAAAATCAGTTGCAATTCTTGACAAAAGTAATCTATCATATTAAGGTTGAGGTCAGCTCTGAACCAACCCCCAGCTTTGAAGAAAAAAAAAGCCTAAGATGGAACACAATGTAAGTTGATAAAGTCTCAAGTAGCATGAGAATTCTAGCACCTGAAAAGCTTGATCAAACTTAACTCAGCCTCCTGGACTTCCTAGGCTCATCTGTGTACTTCCCTGTAAAACGTAGTGTATGCAAGAACTCTGCTAATTTCTTCCCTGTAAAACGTAGTGTATGCAAGAACTCTGCACCCTCCAAATCTGATCACTCTTGATATCTAATCAGGTTCACCATCCTCCATCATCCCCCAGGTGATGTCTGTTCCCCATGGCCATTCACCAGCAAAAATTCTGTTAGGCCCTGCAGCCAGAACTCCTTTGGTTCTTTGATTCCTCAGTAATTTCCTATCCACTGACTCCCTACCCTGTGCCTTGGTTATAAATTCCTGCTTGTCCACGATAAATTCAGAATTGAGCCTAGTTTTGCAATGACGTCTTCCACCTCCTGCAACAGTTTTCTATAGTTTTTTTTACCATCCAGCTCAGGTTTTTCTTTGGCATACCTATAAGTGCTGTGTAGTACAGAGGAATTCGTTTAAATTCTACAGCAGGGTGAGGATTTACTTGGTTTTGAAAAATAAACAGGGGTTGTCTTCCTATCCAAAAGAATGGGCATTCTGGTAGAGGGAAAAGCATGTGCAAAGATGGAGAGACAGGCAGGAATCAGGGTTCAAAAGGCTTTGTATGTCACACTTTAACTCTGGGCAGAAAATATTTTCCCAGCCAAGGGCAAAATACCTCTGAAACTGAAATCAGTCAAAGGGAGAAATAAAGTGGGAGAAACCCATTTATTGCTTATAAGCAGTCATCCACTTCTCCTCGTCCATGTCTCTTGTGACCCAGCTGCAAAAAGGGATCCCACCCAACCTCTCCACTCCAGAAATGCCCTGACTCCCCTTGTAATAACCCACTGATACGGAGACAGACTACTTCTCTCCACCCCCTTGGAAACACCTATTGATATGGAGATGCACTAAGGCCAGCTGGGAGATTCTGGAAATGTTGCAATTTTACCCCCACACACTAAGCAGTGAAGTGATGGTGACTCTGGTGCATTGAGCACCAGAAGGATCAGAGGGTAGCACAGATGGAATGGAGGTTATGAGATTGAAGGCTAATACAAGAAACTCCTGGAATTGTTCGGGTAAAAGCTAGGGCTTGAAAAAGAAGAAGCAGAGATGAAGACAGACAGAAAAGGTTTCCTTTAAGAAAACTAAGACTTGTTGAGGTAATCAATGTACGGGAATGAGAGAAAGGGGGGACCATAGGAATTTTTGTTTTTTTGATTGTTGGTCATTCTGCCTTACTTAAGGAAGTAAAAATCCAGTTGATAATACTGATCTTGCTCCTTAAATTACAGATTGGTGTTTCTGAAAAAAGCCTACTTTCTTAGGGACTATCCAAAGTTAGCATGAATGAAAGGTAATTTATGGCCATGAGAAGCAGGGCATACTGGACAGAAATGTTAAACAATAGATATGAGCAGGGTGGAGACAGAATTAAGGCCAGTAAAGCCCACTAAAAGGGACTCAAAGAGTTAACCAGTTAAAACTAGGTAGCAAGAAAAGACTCTTAGAGTCAATGAGTTAATCAGTTAAAGCTCCAAAGGCCAGGGGCAACTTGGCTTGGAATGTTTGAATATTCCCCAGATAAAGAAAAGTACCCCAGCAAAGCCCATGTTTTCATTGTGTCAATTAGATCATGCCATTGTAAGATATCCTTTAGTTTACTAAAATGCTCAGCTTATTCTTTAACGTAACCTTTATACTGTTTTTTCCTTCTCCAGCCCCTAATCCCGTAATTTGCAACCTGGTTAGGAGGCAAGCATCATGATTAATTTTCCAAACAAGCGCAGAGATAAACAACATATAAGAACAGGAAAGATTCCATCTTAAAGCTAAGATTGCATTTTAAAACCCAGGAAGTTAAGAAGATTCTTAACATATTCTTTAGCAAACATACAGTAAGTCAGCCCACCTTGGGGACAGGGCAAGCAATCTTGATTGATATGTTCCCAGAGTGAAGCTGCTATCCTGGGAAGAAACCATACCAGCAAATTTCTTGTGTTAATTTTGCAATCACCTAGAGGACTGGTAACAGAAGAGACTTAATGTCTCTCAACAGAGAAACATTTTGAGATCACTTAACAAGTCTACACCCTCTAGCCCTTTGTCACACTCCTGAAAAAAATCCTTAAAAGGGGGAACGCCCAACCTTTCAGTGCGCCTCTTCTGAGGTTGTCCACATTTCCCTTTCTCCGAGTGCGCACCTTTTTGCCTTAAAAGAAACTTCTCACTGCTCAATTTATAACGTTTTGTCTCTGCGCTTTTCCGGTCATGTCTTTGTTACTTTGCTATTTCATTCTAATCCTCCGGATTTAAATTCAAATCTTCACTCTCTCTGTCCTATTTCAACTAAGTAAGGAGGGGCTGCCGAGAGCTCAGATCTGGGCTTGCAAATTGCCGTCGCCTGAGTGACCCAGAGGGAACTGCAGCTATATTGTTATGCTCTTTAGTAGCCTGCCTCTAGGAAGTTTGCAGAACATAATCTCGTTTCAACCAGTGCTCTGCAGCTCCCCCAAATCCTGGGCTGGTAGGGACTCATTTCCCACGGCGTGCAGATCCAGACACTGGATGCCAGGTGACACTGGATGCCAGGTGACACTGGCTTAAGGAGTTAGCAGATGTGCCCCATGCTGAGTAGCAGTTCAATGACCTCTATCACTCTGTGCTGTCATTTCCTGACACTCTCTTTATTGAATTCCTTCCTCACCTTGTACTCTTGACTTCCCAGCATCTCCGAACCGAATTGCTCCCAACAACTTTAAATAAAACTTTTCAACCTTTCAGTCTTCCTCCCTGAGGTCAGCGGCACTTTCTAAGTGCATAACTTCAAATAAAACTTACTCTGCTTCACTACTGTCTCTGCCCTTCAATTCTTTGTTGTGGTGGGGACAAGAACCGAGGAAAATAAACAACCGCTCCCTAACAAAAATACTGACATAGACAACCTAGAATGAGTATGGACTACAAAAAAATCTCTGCAAATTAGGCCCTTTACATATTGAGGACTTTGAAACTATGATGCTCCACTTGTCTATAACTTTTTCTTTCCAAAGATGGAAACCTCATCTGCACAAGCGTCTTCTTGAAAGATTTACTTTCCTATCCAGTGGGTCGGCTATAAAGTTCGATGCACTCCACTCTTCCGGACCCCAATCTCAAAGATCTTAAAAGTCCCACTTCAAACTATTCACCAAAGACCCAAGTTCCCTCTTCCGCTCGCTCTTGCCAGGCCGACCATGCAGGCCGCGATGAGGGTGCCCGTCTGTCTCCCAGTCTTCTCCATCTTCCACCCCCGGCGTCGCGGGCCTGCGGCCTGAGGCCCCGGGTAGCGCGTCCCCATCGGTCCCCGTCGCGTCGGCCCAGCAGCAGCCGATAACGACACGTCGCGGAGGCCGCTGCTCCCCAGGGCTTCCTCATCTCGGTGACACCGCAAAAACGTCCAACTGGGAAGGCCCGCCGCCGGCATCCTCCTAACGCCGTCCGAGGGGAGAACGTGTGCGGAGGCCTGCTCTCCGCGCCCGGCCGCTGCCCGCTCGCGGCTGCCAGCAGGAGGGCCGTAACGTCGCGTGGAGCGACCACACAACACCTACCTGACAACGGACTCTCATTGGGCTAAAGCTCCCCGGCCACCCCGAAACCATCGTCTACACCACCTGCTATTTCTCAGGGGCCAACGTCTAAAACCGCCCAAGATCCCGCGGGCACTGCACCGCACCGCGCCTGCGCACGGCTTCCTCGCTAGGACGAGGTACCCTCAGTGCGCATGCTCCCCCCAGAGCCCTCCCGGGCCGGTCGTGAAGCCCGTTGCTGGAGCCGGGGGGCATGCGCATGCGTGTCTCCGGTGGCTAGTTCTCCCTCCGCAGGAGAGAGGAGCGGCGCGTCTTGGGTTTGAAGCCAGACGAGCCGGAAGTCGCTCTGCTTCCTCACCTTCCCTCTGCTCTGGCGGAAACTCAAGCACTGGGAGAGAGGTTCCCGGGCTGGCCTGGGCTGGAGGCAGCAGAATGGAGACCCGGCCCGAGGACGTGGGTCTGGCTCGCGGCCTGATGCTAGGCTCTTCCTGGGATGCCGCATGCGGATCGCTGGCCCAGAGCGTCCACCTCGCCGGGTCTGGTGTCGGCGCCGGAGACTTGGACTGGGAGGAGCTGCTGGCGCCGCCTGCCCCGGGGTGCGCGCGGTGCGGGGACTGGGGTTGCGGCTCTGTGACCGCCTGGCTCCCGGCCGAGGCTGGAGGGGAGGCGGGGGCCGTGCGGGGAGGGGCTCTGGGCCCGGGATCGCGGATCAGGGAGCGGAGCTGCTGGCAGGTCTGCGCCCCGAGGAGGGGGCGGGGCCGCGGGAAAGCGGCGGCCACTCCCGCTGCGGGAGTGTCGGGCGCAGGCGGGCCGTCCGGGTGGCCGCCACAGCGCCTTTCCCCCACACCCGCTCTCTTCCCCTCCGGGTCGGCTCGGGGGGCTCCTGTCAGCATCAGAATCAGCCTCTGCCCGAAACAGACGAGACCCTCTTATCGCTCAGAGTAGGCGTTAAAAAATCTGTCGCGAATCTCCATCAGCTTAACTTGGAAAAAGGGACAATTTGTCCTTTATTCCGTTCTGCCTCCGACTTCTGACTTATTCTTTTGTTCGCACTTGGTGTCTAGTAAACTTAATTAACTGGAAAAGCAATTACAGGCAGTCGCTTAGAATGTAGAAGTCAAGGACAAAAATGGAGTGGCAAGCTCTGATGTCTAAGGCACCATTTCTTCATAAATTATGTATTGAGCATCTGCTGCATGCGTGGCAAGGTGCTTGGACTTCAAATGCAAATGTAAAAAATTAGAGAAAACGTCAATCCCTATGGCCTAATAAGTGGGTTTTTAACAGTTCAGAGAACTATATAATATTCTTAACTTTCTTCTCAGCCAGGATCTGGTGGTTTTGAAAAGGAGCCTGACCAACCAGGATGAAAACCCCTGCTTTCTTTACCTGAGATGTGCCCCTAACGGAGGTGAAGGCATCGTTTCTATTGGCATTTTAAGTTCAGCAAGAAATATGGAAGTCTACTTAGGAGAGGAGTACTGTGGAACCAGTAGAGGCAAGAATATTTGTAATGTTCTGGATGACAGGTTTGTAACTTGTTAACACAGAAGTGTCCTTCTGAAGTAGTGTTGCTATTTTCCTCAGCTTTTGTAATATTGATTCTCTGACATTGGTGTCACACATTAGGGAGGAGAAGACGAAAACATTCCAGCCGGCATGGAATTTAGACCTTTAGGGATCTTAGAGATAGTCTAGATCAGCCTAGTTTTTAATAAAGGTGGATGGAACCTGAGAGCTAACAGAAGAGGCATGAGTTGGGAGAAGGTCATAGCTAGTGGAGGAGTTTCGTTAGAATGAAGGTGTGATGGGTGTTTCTTGTCTCCTTTAACTTAACAGATCTGTTTTCCAAAAATTAATTTGTCAGTCAGTATGGAACTTGAACACATTTTCTAGGTAGTCCACTAAAAATAGTGCACAAGCCCAAGACTGTGTAATTCCAGCATAGCTAACCTATTACTGTCCTTTTTTTTCACGCATCCTTACAAAGATTGTACCCTAATCTTACTTCAATATAACTCAAAATATGAGCTCTTTTATATACCCTGCATGTTGGAGATAATAGGTATATTTATTGAGCTTTAAAAGATTCTCTGTGCTAAATGGCTATACATTTATTATCTTATTTATCCTATATAGCTAGTGAGTGCAGGTATAGTCTCTATAGCTAGTAATTCAGTAGGAAGGCAACATTCTTTATGCTTCTTCAAGAGAACTGAATCTCAGCTTCTAAGTATTGTCCTGGAAACCTTTATTTTTAGAGGTAACCATTAGAAGTGATAATGTCTGAAAGTTAAAAATTCTTTTTTATTTTTAGTGAACATGAAAAGGTTATTTTATACAAAAAATATCTAAAACTGGAGTCTTCCACACATGCTTGCAAAATAAAGGTAAGTTATCACTAAATTATAACTTCAAACTATAATTTGAAAACTTCATTTGTTTTTGTACTATATATACTTATTCTTGCTTGGTTTGGTAATGTAGTTAGTCCAACTTGATTCCTGGCTTTAGTTCAGAAATATTTAGTAAGCATGTAGAAATAAATTCTTTTCTAAAAAATTATCAACAGTCATCTTTGAAAACTTTATGTAAATTCTATATGCCAAGAAAACCACAAGCCATTTTGGTTTCAAAATATTGAGAAAGAATACAGTAAGATTAAGTTTCAGACAAGGGTGCCACAACATTAAAGGGATTTGGACCTGTGTCTTCACCATGAAAAATAATTGTTTGAACTAATGATGACAGAGTCTAGGGAAGGGTACTAAGCCAGAAATCATAAGTCCTATTAAATGAACTCTGTTTCTGACTAGCAGAATAGCCTTAGGAAAGTTTCTTACTGCATGGACTTGCCTCATGGGTAATACTAGGGGCTAAAGAAAATAAATCCTTCGATTATTTTTCTGTCTTAAGATTCTGTGATTATTGCTTATAGAGGGTCACAGAACTGAGTATTCCAAGATGATGTTTTAAGTAGCCCACACTAATAGCTTCTGAAGTCATTTATATAAAGTGATCCATTCATTCAAAAATATTTAAGTGCCTATTGATGCATTTAGGAATTAGCAGTAATAAAATAGAATGAAGCCCTCACATTGCTAATATTATAGTGGATGAGACAAATAATAAGTGAATTCAGTGAGCAAACTATGCACTACTTTCAATAGTGAGACAGTCTTGGGAACCAAAAGGCAGAAGGGTTAATCTGGAGGTTGGGATGTAGGGGTGTAAATGTAATGCGATGTCTCCTTAACTGTTGGTGGCTATCACATCTTTGGTGCCACGCTGAGTTTGTAGATCATGGGTCTGGTTCGCCTGTGTCTCTGTATGATATATGGGTTTGTGTGGGTCTGTGAAGGCGAATGTTTTTGTAACTGTTCTGTGGAAGTTACATGGGAGTGCAAGGAGTCGTTTCATTTGGGGAAACCCTAGGGTTTGTATGAAGGCTTCCTCTGGGAAGTATACCTAAGTTAAAAATAGTAGTTACTGATGCATATTTTTGAGCACTTACTCAGTGGTCTGTACTGCAAATTTTAACACATAATCCTCATAACAACCATATTAAATCACTGTTACTACCTTCTCTCACTTCACTCCTGACTCAAGGTTTGGCATTTGCCTGGGTCACAAGGCTCTGAGTAGCAGGGTCTTCGTTGAACTCAGGCCTGTCTGATCCCAAACCCTGTTCCCTTTCTATTTTGCTACTCTGTTGTCCATATCACACATGAAATATATTTTAGTTCAGAAACATGGACAAAATGAGGCAGCGTAAGCACTGGACAGGAGACTGCTTTAGAAGCCAGAAGAGCAGAGTTCCAGGCTTGACTTCTGCTTATTGGGTTTTCCTTTGACAAGTTACAGAATCACCCCTGACATCATCTTTTTTATGTGTGAAACAGCAGGTTATGTTAGAGCATCTTGACTTTTTCCCTTATAATTCTAGATTCTAAAAGACTGACTTAGATTTAGTATTTCAGTAAATGCCTTGCGGGGGCTTCTCATCAGCCTTATTTTGTATTGAATAGTGTTGTAACTACTGTGGTATGTTAATTTCTCACATTCGCATATCTATTTTTCTTCCTTAAGTAAATGAGACTATATTTTAGTCCTTTTTTATATTCTCTGTTTTTTCAGTTTGAAATGACATTCTTTTATGTAAATAGTTCTGAGCCTCTTAAGTTCTGAACCTAATAATAAATTGAAAGTGCCGACTCTTACAGTTTTAGGGCAAACTTAAATGAAAATGTACTTAAAGTTTATATTTGCTTTTCTGAGTACTTTACTATTGCTAGTTTATACAAAACAAGTGACCTTAAATAGTAATTATTGTTTAATACTATTATTATCTGGGACTTTTTTGTTTTATAATAGTTGCTTTCCTTTGGTGAAAAGCAGTGTGTGTTCATCAGTAAAGTTGTGATCCACATGAGGCCAGTTTCGACAAATTCTTCAACATGCTCTCCTGCTCTAGGATCAAGGATAGACCTTGAGAAGGTCCAAACCATCATGGAGTCCGTGGGGTCAAGGTTATCACCTGGAGCTCAGCAGTTGATGAATATGATTAGATTTCAGCAGCAGGTAAGTAGAAATGGATTTCTTTATAGATACCATTAAAAATTTCAAAATGATGTCTTTTTAAAAGCACATGTAATTACTTAAATTTTTCTTTGAACTTTATTATTGATTTGACTGTTATCTTCACTTACTTTTATAAAAATAGAATTTTGCAGGCCTTCCCTCTACAAAATATTTTTGTTATAGATCTTCATAATGTTCCATAAATTCACTCACTCATTCATTCAAGTATTTATTAAGCACCTTCTCAGGGAATAAGGCACTGTTTTGAGCACTTTAGAAGGTTCAAAGATCAATTAGTCTATAGCCTGTCTTTAGGGATCTTTATAGCCTCAGTTATCTAGGCCTTTAATGGAGAAGGATGGGACTTGGCAAGTGCGTTAAGTAAATTGTACAAGTGCCTTCCCACCTCTCATCCAATTCCCCAGCTTGGTGTGTATCCTTCTAGAGTTTTCTATGCATATGGAAGCACATACATGTCCTCCGACCCACGCACACACACATGTTGTAACCTGCATTCCCCGCACATATGCTGTCATTAGATAGGGGACGTTTGGGGAGCAGCCTGGGGAGGAAAAAGAGTGATCCAGTTAAATCTTATTTTAAACACAGTAAAAGGCTTCTTCCAAGTTGGGAGGCTGTATTTGTGGAATGATTCTTACAGGATATACCTGGTTCTTTGGGAGTTTATTGTTAACAAACTGGGGTCTGGGGAATGTCTGCCTGGAAAATGTCATGTCAGCTATGTAACTCTTTGTTAAGTATAAAGCAAGGACGTTTCCTGATGAGAACTATTCCTTCTGTGGAAGTGGTGTAACCACATACCCTGTTTGGAACCCCCATATATTAATTAAAAATTTATTTTTAAATTTTTAATAAAATTATTAAATGGGGAAAGTAAGCACCTGGGGTGCTGCATTAGAAGTTCTAGGTCCCTCCCTGTTTCACCTGGGCCTTGGGATTACTTCCTTTTTTGAAAGCTTTATTAAAGTTCTTTCTTATTTCCTTGTATTTGAAGTCAGATTTGCTGGCTTTGATTTGTTTTTGCTTTGGCAATTTAGAATAACTGAATAGGAGTTCTATACCAAAGTGTTTAGCATGTAGTTGTTATTTAATGTTACCTGCATGAAAGGATTTGCACTGTTTCCTTTACCTTTGAAATAAATACATCTTTTTTCTTGCTTTTGCTAGGTGATATTTCTTTAATTTTTTTAAATAAAAAAAGATGAAGATAGTCCTTTCAGAAATCCTACAAGATGTTCAGAGATAAACACTTGATTTTTTTAGATATTTGGGGGTCTATGCTCATATATGAAATTATGTGTACCCACATATACATATTCATATGTAAGTGTAAAGATACAATTCTACGTAAATGCTTTCATGTTCTTTTAGGCTGCTCTGTAATTGTTTTCCATGGAACATATGACATGGACCCTAAGTAATAAGTATATATAAATTATTTCATACATATTCTGCTTGTTTTTAAAAGGGAATTGATGTGGCTTGCAAGGCAACATGTGACCTCACAGTTTTAGGAAAAACTACAGTGAAATAATCAAAGCCCTGACCCTGGAGTTAGGTGGCCTGGGCTCATGTCCCGGTTCTGCCGTTTGTGAGTTGTGTTCCCGCGGCCAAGGTACCTTTAGCCTGGGTTTCCTCACCTCAGTCCTGGGATAGTGATTGCGGCTTACTTCATGTGGATGTTTTGAGGATCAAATGAAAGAATGCCCATTGCCTGACTCAACGTAATTACCTCAAAAGTTAGCTGCCATTATTATTAATATCAATAGTAACACTTATTTATTTACCATTAATTATTAGAATTGTATTCCCGTTGGAGAGCAGCGTCAGTCAGGTTTGGACCCTGCTGGATACAAGCACATGATTGGGCTACAGTCATCATCTCCTTCAGGAGCCCTTGGCAAGTCATCCTCCACGCCTTTTCCTTTTAGAACTGGGTTGACATCTGCAAATGTGACTGAAGACTTAAAAGCTTACATTGAGAAAAGTACACAACCACACAGTGAAGGAAATATTACAAACCTCGAAGAGTATAAAATAATGCCACAAAACCATTCTCTTCTTGAAAATGATCTTAAAAATGCAGTATCTTCTTTCTTACAAAAGAAAGCAAGTGACAGCTCAAGTATACCTACCTCTGAGTTGCTGCCTTTTCTCCAGAACTTGTGTAGTCAAGTTAACCATCTCCGTGTGGGACGTAACATCCCGTGGCCAGAAAACATCGCCAAGCCCAGTGAAGGCATTATTGGCATTGCGTAAGTATTTATAGCAAATGTGTTTTAGATGGTAGATAGGGAGAATCAGCCGGAGGATAAAAGGTTTGTTTCAATAACTACTACCTGAAATGTTTTCAGAGATAATTTTAGAAGCTTTTACATCTTACCATTAACATACTTCTAGGAAATATTCTGTAGAGTAGAATGGATTGCTTTGAAGGATGTGCCTAAGACTAAAGGTGTTGAACACCTCTCGGGCATCTTATGGAAAGGGCACAGCATCAGGTAAGGGTCAGACTAGGAAGTTGTTTATATGAATGTAGAGGAGCTGTGGGAACCATAATATGTACACTTTTTTGCCTGATTATACTAAATGAGCCATCATAATCTTTGTAAAGCATGTTTGACCTAGGCTAATTCTGGGGTCATCAAAACATTTTTAAGGTCATAATTATTTTTAGTGTACTTATCCCCTGATCTCCTAATTCCAATGTTTTTTTGCTGTCCTTGTTTGATTGAAGGGTAGCTAAGTATTTAGTATGTTCCTCATCCTTTATGTAGATGTAATGTGTCAAAATATTGCACGGTACTGGAATTCAGGACTCCAGTCATAGTCCTTGATTAATGATTTGCTGTTGACATCTTTTGGCTTAGTTTTTTTCACTTGTAAAATAAGGTAGTTATATTGGTTGAAATTTTCTTAAGGCCTCCAATTACATTAAAATTTGAGGAATTTAATAAATTACTAGAAAAAAAGGTGATTTTTATCTGGTAAGGAGACATAACCATAGTCTTCAGCTGTTGATAATCTACATCACTGTTAACTGGTCGGTATGTGATATGGCAAAAACAAACAAAGCAAAATAAACAGATGTAAAAACCACTTCTGGGTCCAGCTGAAATGGAATGTCCCTATTCCTCTCAGATCCTCCCATTTACAAATAAAAATCCCCAGGCATAATTAAACAAACGTACAAAGACTGTAAAAGGAGAAAAGAAGTCAGATTGCTTAGGGACTGTGAAGCAGTGTTCTTTAATTCTTAGTTATCTGAGTTTATCATAAATGGGTGTTGGGTTTTGTCAGATATTTTTGGGGTGTCACTTTATATGATTATATGAATTTTCTCTGTAATCTGTTGATACAGTGAATTAGTATCAAAAACCAAACCAGCCTTACATACCTATAATAAATCCCACTTGGTTGTGGGGTATAATTCTCCTTTATACATTGCTGGATTTGACTTGCTACTATTCTGTTGAGTATTCTTACATCTAACTCATAAGAGAGATTGGTCTGTATTTTTCTTTTCTTATGTCTTTGTCTGGTTTTATATCAAGCTAATACTGGTCTTGGAAAATGAATTCTACATTTTAGAAGAAATGTGCAAAATTGGTAATTTATTTTCTTGAAATGTTTGGTAGAATTCTCCAATGAAACCAACTTGGCCTGAATATTTCTTTCTTGTGAACTTTTTATCTTTTAGGGTAGAAAATTTTTTAATTACAAATTCATTTTCTCACATGCTAAAGTTGATAGTTATCATCATTGGTATGCAAGCTTAACATAGTGCATATTAAAACCCCACCACAATTTTTTTACAAACCTCAAAAAAATTATTTTAAAACTATATGAAAAGGCAGAAGAGGTAGAATAGCTAAAACAACTTTGAAAAGGAAGAGTAAAGTGGGAGAAATGACTCTTCCCAATGTCAAGTCGTATATGGTGAGAATATCCAGAGCCATGCAGTACTGGCAGAGGTGTAGACACACAGATCAGTGGCACCTACTAAAGGGCCAGAAATAGACCCACAGAAATATGCCCGACTGGCTTCTGAGGTGCAGTAGCAGTCCAGTGGAGGAAGGATAGTCTTTTTCACACATGGTGCTAGAGCAATTGGATATCCAAAGGGCCTGAAGTGAACCATGACCTAAACCTCATACCTTATATAAAAATTGACTCAAAATGGATCATGCACTTAAATGTAAAATAAAAAGCTATAAAACTTTTCTATAATATTTGGGAGAAATTCTTAGAGACCTTAGAAATTTTTAGAGAATATTTGGGAGAAAAATTAGGAAAAATTTTCTTAGATGTGACACTAAAAGCACAATAATTGAAAATTTTATATATGAGACCCCATTAAATTAAAAACTTTGCCCTGTGAAAGACCCTGTTAAGAGGATAAAAATGCAAATTACAAACTGGGAGAAAATATATACAAATTACAAATCCAGCAAAGACTTATTTTTAAAATAAAGAACTCTCAAAACAACATAAAAAAATATCCAATTAGAACATGGGCAGAAGACCTAGAGACATCTTAATCAGAGAGGATGTACAAATAGCAGCTAAGCACAGGAAAAGATGATCAGCATTGACACCATGGCTACTAGGGAGATGCACAGGTAAGACCAACAAGATATCACTACACGGCTGTTTGAATGGCTAAAATAAAAAGTTTAAAAAATGATAAAGGAACCAAATGCTGTTGAAGATGTGGAGATACGATCTCACAGACATTGCTGATTTGGCAGTTTCTTGGAAGCTAAACATAGTGACCATGTGACTCAGCAATCGTACTCCTGAGTGTTTATCCCAGAGAGTGAAAACTTAGGTCCACACAAAAATATGTACATAATTGTTCATAAAAACTTCATTTGTATGTAATGGCCAAACACTGGAAACAACCAAAGTGTCGTAAAATAGATGATTAGTTAAAGAACCTGGTAAATCCATACACAGGACGCTAATCATTAAGAAGAAACAAACTGTTGATACATGCACCAACTTGGATGGCTCTCGAGCATTATTGCTGAGACAAAAGAGAATCTCAAGAGGTCACACACTGTAGGATTCCCTTTGTGTAACATTCTCAAAATAAAAGTACAGAGACGGTGGGACCATTTTAGTGGTTACCAGGTATTAGGGAGGGAGGGGCTTAGGGGAGTGGGTGTGACAGTGAAGGGGTAGCAGCGGGAGGTCTGTGGTCAGGGAGTAGGACTGCATGGGGATCATGAGGATGTTTACATGAATTTTTATGTGTGTGATGAAATGGCACACACACTGTGCTCTGCGGCTTCCTGGTTTTGATGTAGCATGGTTAGGTAAGATGTAACCACTGGGACCATGGGTGAAGGATACTGGGGAACTCAGGTATCTTTACAACTTCCTGTGACTCTACAACTATTTGAAAATAAAGAGTTAAAAAAAACCCTTCTTCATGTGTTCTAGAGTAGTGGTTCTCAAACGTGGTGGTCTTTACTTTCTTAAAAATAATTGAGGACTCTATAGAACCTTTATTTGTGTAGGCTATGTAAAATATTTGTTTAAAAGTAACAACAATAAAGCATTATATGCAAATGTAATGATTTTTATAAAAAGATATATTCCTAAAAAAGTTCAGTGAGAATGGTACTTTCTAAATTTATTCAAATCTCTCTTAGCTTTTGGTTGCTTTCTCATGTATATTGCATTAGAGCGCATATGATTGGTAGCTAGTAAGGTCACAGTAGAAGTACTGAGAAGAAACTGAGTTAATCTCTGAAAAAAATAGTTATTTATACCTAAGCACACAACCGCACATTCTGTGAGTCATCAAAGCAATGACATTACTCATTGTGTAGCCTCTGGAAAATGTCACTGTATGTTCATGAGAATGTGAGGATGAAAAGTTCAAATAACATCTTAGTATTATAAAAATACTTCTGACCTCATGGAACCCCCTGAAAAAGTCATGGAGACCCTAGTCTCCATGGGCCACACTGGTCACTGTTCTGGTGCCATTGTGCACTTCTGAAACAGGCATGCTTTTTATCAATTTCATTGTAATTTGCCCATTCCAGTTACATTCATTTAAAAATACCTTTCCTATTAGGTTAGGTAAGAACTTTCCAATATTTAGTAAGGTTGTGTGGATGAGAAAAGACACAACTGTGTAAATTGTAGGGTTGTTTGGGGAAGTACTTGAAAGATAGAATGGAGACCTTAAAAAAAAAGGGGGCAAGATAGGTTTTTGATTTGGAGCTGAAAATCAAAGACTTTTCTTTCTAGAGACTTTCTAAACTCTTGTTGTTTGAGGGAATAAACTATCATGCTCATTTTTATAGTCTCATTTCAGTTGCATGCTTAAATGTTTAAAGAATCAAAGAAATAAGAATGTTTTGGGCATTCAGGGTTGTGGTTGTATATTGCAGATGTATTTCAGAATCTGGAAATATGTTATTAGGAGACTGCACAATTGTGGAGACAAATTTCAGCAATGTATGTTGGCTGCTTGCTGTAGTATGGTTGTTATGATATTAGAGATAATTGTTATATTATTTTTTATTTATTTATTTTTAGAATGGAAGAGCAACCTGTTTGCTCCTACTTGGAAAAGATTCTTTCCAAAAATATGGAACTGATGGAAAAGAAACTTATGGACTACATTGATCAGCGAATATATAAACTCCAAGAGCACATAGATAATAAGATTGCTCTGTTAGTGGACTTGCTGCAAAATCCCAGCTCCCCACCCAGTGGGATGCCTCTAAGACATTATGATTCTGGAGAAAGACTTTCAAATGGAGAAAGATAAGTGCTCAGCATATACAATGTACTACAGATTTTTGGTACATATTTATTACAAAAGCAAAACCCAAAAGTTCAAAGAAAGTATTTAATATCATTTGAGGATCATTCTCTTACATAAGGTGACCTCAATGTTCATTTTAACTGTACTTGTCAGTGTAAATCCAGTACTGTATACAGAGAGTTAACATGATAACACCATAAATTATTTTTGTTTGCAATATTTTTCACTTTTATAAGAAATTCACATATACTCTGGGTTGAGTGTTTGAAGTCTTTAAGGATTTCTAATTCAGTTCATTAGTTTGTATGGTATGTGTTTGAAGTACTGTTTTAAGTTATACAAAACCTTGTATTTAGTAGTATGAAACAAATAGAGTATTTGATATTTTTTCTAATTGATTGTTCTTAGAAAAACTGAGTTCTTAAGACTTGCAACCCTTAACTTCAGATCACCAAATTACATTTTATATTGTTTGTTTCAGGTAAATAATTCAGGTATAAAAAGTGATGTTTGGTGTGTATAAAATTAGTTTACAGTGGCACGGTTAGTTTTAAGTTCTGTCATTTTGTAGCTATAGACAGGAAAGTAAAAATCAGAATTGGCCTATTCTTTGTTAGGATTATTACTTTAGGTTTGGTGTTTGATATAAAACAGGAGAAGTCATGTTGTTGTATCTTAATGAGCCCAGAAAGTATAAGGAAGTCTCCTTTTCGGAGCTGATACAGGTTCTTCCTTCCAGAGCCTTTTCTGGTTGTTTAAGTGTTTAAAGTGCACCCTGCTCTGAGAGTAAGCCGTATGCATTAAGGCAGTTGCAGTTCTCTCTGGTTGACTTAAATTTCAGAAATTTAAACTATTGTATATCTGGTGAATGGTGACATATTTACATCTAATAAATAAATGCATCCACTCTGGAAACTACTTGTCTTAAGTAGAAATATTTTCTTTTCATCTAATATTTAAGATGAAAAGGGGTATTTTACACATTTAGTATTTTGGTGACTTTAGCCCTTTAAAGTGAAAACTGACATGATGCTTGTTCATTTACAAATCACCTACTTCAGTGGCACGAGGACCCGTGTGCCACTTGGATCAGCCCTTTCCTGACTTATTCATAGTTGATGCAGCCATTAGGTAGCATTTCTTGGCAGCTCTCAAGGGAAGTGTGTCTCACAACTGAACCCTTCTGTTAACAGTTACACAGCCTCTGATAGTTGTGGTCTGTTCTTTGATTCTGAAATTCCCGCAGTATAGTTATATAACAATAACACATAGTTATGTTTATAAAATGAGTAAAACAAGTGAAATATGCATGATACAGAACTAGAAGTAGTTCAGATGAGCTTTACGTCTGTTCTTCCAGTAATTTTTCCATGTTAATGAATAAATAAATTACATTTTATATATATTAGAAAATCATGGGTGTTGATTTTCATGTATTTATATACAGCCATATATATCTGAATTTATACATATGTAGTTGTTTTATTAAAGTTCTTGTTTCCTAAGAAAACACTGCCTGAATTTGCTCAAACAGGAGAAGCAGACCGTAGTACTTACTAAATCTCTATTAAGTCTTTTTTTCTTAAATTTCTCCTCTTGTATGTGCCCAGCCAGTAGGCCAAGTCAAGGAAGTCAGGGCCAGCAAATGCAGAGGAGTCCAGATAACCCCTGCAGGCTGAAGTAACTGCAAAGGATGTGTGGGTTATCAAGAAATCAAATCAACATACAGGTCATACATTTAAATTTCCACATTGTCCCCCCTTTGAGCATCACTCCATCTCCCTCCTTCCCAGGGGGGCATCCAGAGGTGTTCATCCCTCTTCCGTCACTGAGTTCCGGCCTTCTGAAAGGCTGCTGCTGTGTGACCCATCTTAAAGTGTGACGGCGGAGACTAGCACTCGGGCGGCTCCTCCCCGACACCCAGCCAAGCCTCCTAGGCCGCTACCACGGGACCTGCCCTCCCAGCCTGTCCTCTCTCCCCAGGCCGCTGCCCAGGCTCTTGGTCCCAGCACACACGCCTCCTCCTCCACTGATTCCCGCCTCTCCCTGTGCTGCACGCTCCAGAGCTCAACTCAGATGCAGCCTCACGAGGCCGCCCTTGGTCCCTCCCTGCCCCGGAAGCAAGCAAGCAGCTGGACAAGCAAAATGTGAAGAAACCACACTGAAGGCTCTTTTGTGGGGGAAGTAAAACGGTTGAGCTTGGCTAAAGCATAGGACGCCTGTGAGGCAGTGGCTAAACCTAAGACTTGGAAGGTGGCCTGGGTCCAGCTTTGGAAAACCTTGACGGCTCCACTCTGGAGATTTGTTGGCACCAAGGAATCTGTGATTTAAGAAGAAAAATGATGTGCTCAGCCCTGGGCCTTGGGAAGCAAACCAGAATAGAGCTCGGCCCATGAACTCACTTGCAGAATTTCTTGGCATTCTGCTTTGGGCTGCAATGGAATCCAGGTGCAGTGAATGCAGAACCACGTAACATCTGACTGCCTGGCAAATGAGGTCAGTGTTTCTCTTCGTTTGCCCTCCAATCCCTGTCAGAATCACCTGGGGAACTTGCTGAATGTGAAGGCCCTGGAGCCCCAGCGCAGATCTAACGGATCAGACCAGGGGGAGGAGTGGTCCCAGAAGGGGCATTTCAAAAGCTCCCAGGGCTGTTATTAAACAGGCTGAGCCTGCAGGGTCTGCGCTGGTCTCTAACACAGTACACGGCACCCTGTAGCCAGGTGCTCAGCCCCACCCATCTGCCTCATCTGGGAGCTGGTTAGAAAGGCGAATTCAATGGCTCCACCCCAGATACCGAACCCGAATCTCTCGGTGGGGCCCAGGAATCCGATCCCCAAGCTCTCCGGGTGACTCTCGTGGGCATTTGCAATAGAGCGCCACTGCCCCAATAAATACCTGTCTCTGGAGAAACAGCCTGACTCGAGGTCCCAACGACCCAGGCAGGAGGGGTGTAGCTGCTGCGCGCGCAGGCCGTGTGCACACAGGGTGTCTACAGGCGGACTTGCAGGTGCCAGGAGAGAAGAAGTAGTAGAAGATGAAGACACTTCTTGGAATTCTTGCAGAGTCGGTGACTATCTGAACTGTCAGCGTGTTGGACGACGATTCGAACACAGGGACGTAGTCATTTGCGCTGCACACTCGCCCCAGCAGAGACCCCTCGGTGGAGTTTCCATCAAACACTTCAATGTTTTCACTTTCACAACCTCCATCGGGATCAAGCCTGTGGACAGAACGCACCTGTGGTTAGAGGCGCGCCACCAGCAAAGGGGTTTCCTAGAGTGGAGGCAACCGGTCGCGTTGGCATCGCTGTTTACAGAGTGGCAGCAGGTCTCTTTTCCTGTCCGCCCCTCCCAGGCCCCTCCCGCAGCGTCACACCCCAGACCGTCAGTGTGCACGGGCTCCGGGAGCCGAGCTGCTTTGCCATGGCCTCTAGCAGGTAAGTGGGGATGAGGGGCCGGGACCCCGGGACCCCTTTCTTCCCTCCTTGCATCCCTCCTGTTCCCCGTGCCCATGTGACTGTTGGCTGTGGCACCTTCTCATGTAGACTTGAGCCCCTTTGAACTGGAAACCCAAGCCTGTTGAAAGGCGAAGCAGCTCTTCCTCCACCAACCCCCCCTCGACGTAAAGCTAATTCAGCGTCTTCCAGCGCCCCTTCCTGCCCTCGCATCCCCACCTCCTCAGGCAGCCCAGGCTTATCGTTTCCTGACCGTTCTGATGGTGTCTCTCCAAATGCCCTCAGAGGACATGTTTCCAGGATGACTTAGAGTGAGAACACAGGGGTAGACAAACCTGAATTCTTCCTTGTTAGGTACTGACTGCTCTGTAACTTTGGGTAAGTGATTCAACCTTTCTTAATCTGTTTCTTTTCTGAAAAATGGTGGATATCACAGTCTACTTCATTCTCTTGAATGAAATTTGCAATATTTTGAACATGGCACGTGCACAGGCCTGATACATTGTATAGAAGATGTCGTATGGTGAATGTTAAAATTTTCTCTTTCTGCTCCTCTGGTCTCACTCTTCTTAGCAAGAATGACGTAAGTGTTTCTTAACATCACTACTATTCTGGCAGTTCTGAAAGTCCCTCTTCTTTATCCTACCTCAGGTACTGAAGGGAAGTCGCTCTGGAAGTCGGTTATATTGAGCGGTGATTCTCTGCTAACCAGCAGGAGCAGCTTCGCCTTGGACGGTAGTTGAAATGCGAATTCTATGACCGCAGGTCAGAACCAGAAATTCCTTATCAGAAACTCTGGGGGTGGTGCCCGCCGTCTGTGCGCCGCCCACCCCTCCGGCTGACGTGGGTGTGTGGTGTCCGAGAACCGCTGGTCTGTGTTTAAAAGCACTGACTCTGCAGCCACATTGCACGGATTCCTTTCTCAAACCCCTATTGGCACCGTCTGAAGACGTTCTGTCACAGGCAGGAAAAAAATTTAGACTTTTTACTAGTGCTCCGGACCCCCACAAGGTCGTATCCTTGGCTAATTTCTTCCAACCAGCCTCTGCCACCACCACCACTCTCCCCTTCCTGCCCCCCACCCAGGCAGAGCGGCCTTTCTGCTCCCTGAGCACGCAGATCCCACTGCAGCCTCAGGCTTCTGTCGTCAATATTGTTTTTGCCTGGAATACACCTCACTCTGCCCCCTCCCTTTTCCCAGGCCTCTGCTGGAATGTCACCTCCTCCAAAAGGCCTTTCTTGACCACCCTGCGCTCATCACTTCTGTCAGCTCTTTTCACTTCAGTTTACCTTTAACCATTCTTCAAGGGGTAAATCTGTTCGGGACAAATCCCCTCAGTTTTTCTTCATCTGAGAAGGTCTTTCCACCCCTTCAATCCCAAAGGATAGCTTTGCTGATACTGAATTTGAAGTTGACAGTTCTTTCCATTGTCGGTTGAAAAAAGCCCTGCGCTCCTTCCTCTGGCCTCCCAGGCCACAGGCGAGAAGCCCGCGGTCGCCTGAGCTGGTGTTCCCCTGCAGGTGATGAGGCGTTTCTCTCTGGCTGCTTTCAAGTTTGTTTCTTTGTCTTTAGTTTTCAGAAGTTTAATTATCATGTGCCTTGTTGTGGATTTTCTTGGGTTTATGCTATTTGGGCCTTTTTCAGCTCCTTGAATCCTTTGGTTTATGTCTTTTACCAGATTTGAGAAATTTTAGCTATTATTTCTTCAAAAGCTCTTTCAACTGTTCTTTCTCCTTTCCTTCTAAGACTTGATGACATAAACGTTGGATCTTTTGTGACAGTCCCACAGGTCCCTGAAGCTTTGTGACTTGGTCCTGTTATTTACATTTGTGACTGAGCTCATCCAGTGAGGTTTCTGAAGCATTTCTGTTAATGTGCTTTTCAGGGATATACTTTCCATTTGGTTCTTTTGTTGTAACTTCCGTTCCTATATTTGCATTGATTCAAGAAGTTTTTTTTTTTAATTATCAAAAGCGTTTCATGATGGCTGCTTTAAATCTTTTTTGGATGATTCCAACATTGATTTATCTTGCTGTTAGCACCAGTTCATGGTCTTTTCTCATTCACATGTTGCTTTTCTGATTCTTCGTCTGATAGGTATTTTCCAATGAATCCTGAGTATTTTGGCTATTATGTTAGGGGATGCTAGGTCCTATTTTAATCTTTATCAGGTAGTCACCCTACTTAGGTTTCGCATGCAAGTCCCAGCCTATGTTTGTGGGATGAGGTCCAGTGGCAATGTTTAGCAGCTTTGCAGTGCTGTTTGGATCTGCGTAGTTTCTCTGGGGCCACTGGGGCTCCCAGGTCCCTGATGGCGCTGCCTGGGGGAGCAGAAGAAGATTCCCCAGGCTAGAGCCGCCTGGTGCATCTAGGAGGGAGAAGGAATCCTGCCACTTGGGGACAAAGATGCCTGTCTGGTAGGATCCCTTCGGGTTGCCAACTGGCCACCCCACTGTGCGTCAGGAAGAGCAGAGTACTTCCACTTATTTTCGGTAGGGCCCCCAACACCGTGCACTGTTGCTGGGCTAGCCTTCAGTTGTCAGCAGGACATGCCTTAAATCAAGAGGAAATGAGTGCCCCAGATCCACCTGTGTTACTAGATTCAGAATTGGACAATGCCAGGCCTGGGCCACCTCCTGTTCTGCTGCCTTACTGTTCAGGCCTTGAGGCCCTAAAAAGTTTACTTTTCTCTTTCCAACTTTCAGAGTTCTCCTTTGACCTTTGTGTTTTTTCCAGGGCTTACAGTTATACTTCATGAGGAGGAGCAGGGAGAAACAAGGTTAAGCCATTCTGTTTGCCCCTGGAGTTTCCTTGAGGATTCAGTGCTACTAGATTAGCTGAGTATGGGTGCCTCAGATCAGACAGACCTGACTTGAACAGCTATCCTGTTCTGCTTTCATTTTTGTGACCCTTTTATCTTAACTGTGTCATGTGAAAATCTTTCAGTGTAAAGGAACATATGCTTGAGTCCTAGGAATCCACAACTGGGTCCATATTTTTTTCATTGTATAGCTAAAACATAAGGTCTAACCAGTCTTTCTTCTATCATTGAACTTTTAAGTGTAAGGGTATTTTTAGCCTCTCCACATTTGTCTTTCTCTTTCCTTTTTAAGATTGAAATCTAAATGTGCTTTTGACTAACAGTCAAATCCTGAAAATTAATATGAGGGAAATAATACCTGAAAAGGTAAAGACTTAGAAATAAGTCATTCAAAATAGTGTTTCTGTTTTGATGGGGGCTAAAATATACCTACACATGGAACAAAATTCAGAACTCTGTGGGAGACAGCTGGTGTCCAGGGAGTTGATGTCACACAGCTGTGACATAGAAGCTGGAGCTAGACAATGGCTGTGGTTCTGTCGTGAGCTCTTCAACCTTCGGTCTTAATTCCTCCTGACAAAATCCCTCTTTCTCAAATTACAGGTTTCATAAAATATCCTGTCCCCTAAAGTTTCTTTTTTTTTATCGTTGGCCAGATCTGGATTGTTTAACTGTAAGTAAGTATGCTTAACAGTCAAATTGTGTATGCTTCTTTACCTCCTTCACTTTACCTTAATTTAGATTAAGCAAATTGCTCATTCTAGACAAATGGGATTTCCTGGGAAGATACAGGAGGGAAATGGCAGAAAGGCCTGTGGTCTCCTGGGGAGGCAGAATGAGGAACAAGTGCTCCTTAACTCTCCTTGAATCAGGAGATGGTATGACACTTGTCAGTGGGAGAAGTAAAAACTTTTTTCCTTAAAATGTATCACTTACAAAATAGGCTTGCATATTCTCAGTACTCACAGCATGACATCTTGAATAAAGTGATTCCCACAAAACAGTTTTTGATGAATAGCATGGGGCCAGCCCTGGCTGTGTCAGTGAATATAGTTCATGGGACCCAGGTGTTTGGGAACAAAACCCTTTGCAGAAGGGCAGGCCTGTTTTTTAACTTGCAGCTGTGCACTACTGCCTGTGAAAGGGAAAAGGTTCTTCCCAGTTTCTCTCCTGGGTTCCTTCTCTCTGGACTTTGTATTTCAGTCCCCCCGTCTCATTTACAAATAAACCCTGTACCCACCCTAGGCCAGCTTATGATCCTAGGCCTCTCTGGGAAGATTTATTCATGTTTTATATACATAAGGCTCTGTGGTTTGGAGTTTGTTCTTCCTGCACTGAGGGAGCATGTTGGGCATGCTGGCTGGCTGGTCGGGGGAAGCCACATTCACTGCTTGCCTGCCCTTTTCTGCCTAGGTGTGTGTGAGATGTTTGGCCTCAAGATTATGTTTGCCATTGGTGGCTGCTTACTGATGGCTGCGTTTGTGCTGATCTGTGTTGTCATCTGTCTTTACTGCAAATTGACCAACACACTGAAGTGAGTAACGTGAGGGTGAATAACACCCCCTCAAGTGGGATGCCTGGGCCCTCGGCTCCAGCAGGGTCATTGCCTGCCCTGAAGCCACACCCCGGGTGAGTCAGGACCAGCAGGCCGTTTGAAAAGGCAAAGGCAGGGGCTGCAGAATCCTGGCGGGGCCCCTCTGGCTTGGGGCTGTGAGCCCCTACGCAGAATGTTCTCGGCTCTGTGTGTCAGAGCTGCTTTGCTGTCCGCGGGCCTCACCGAGTTCCCCTCAGCTGGTGAATTCACACACTGGCCGGGCCTTCCCTCTGCCCAGGCGTGGCCCGCTGGGGGCCGTGGGGAGGCACGTGAGTGAGTCTGCCTCAGGCACACCAGGGGACGGCCTCCTGGGGCTCCTGCCTGAGCCGGGGAGCTCTCGGGGTGTCCCCTCATTCATTGCCCATGGCCTTGGGGACTGTGGGGTGCGCCTAGAGGACTGTGGGGAAGCTGAGCTTATTCCCGGGGACACATGACAAGACAGTGTACATCAGACAAGAGATAATTAAATGTGGGGGAAGGCAACCTTCAAATATGGGAGAGATGGCTTATCGGAAGCAGCGGTGTTCCCATGGTAGGGAAGTCAAGCCTGTGAGCTAGAAGGCCGATGGCCAGAGCCTGGGGACGGCTGGCGGCGGTGCCCTCCCGGTCATGCTCACACTGGGCAGACCTGCTGGATGACCCACACTTGCAATTCCCTCTCTGTTATTTGCTGTAACCTGATTTTACATTTCTAGCAATCTTAGGAGGGGAAGGGATCAAATAGGAAATTAGGACAGGGACAGACAGCTTTAACGGTGGGCTGGTGTCACCTGTGCGATGGTTGTAGCCCTGAACTTCCCAGCCAGCCCTGGCAATTGTACCAAATGGACTGACAGGAAAACTCTAATTCCATGCATTGTGTATGTCTTTTAAGTGCTGCCAAGGCACCTGCTGCTGTGGCCGTAACCAGGGAAGAGTCTGCCAAGCTCACTGAGGCCACAGCCTCCACGCCGGGGTCTCATCCCTACCAGTACTGTGAAGAATGTAGCTTGTATGCCAACTTTGACTCCCTGCCACCGTGCTTCTGTTATGTAAACGAGGGACCCTGACTTATGTGGGCGCCGATATCTTCATGAGCAATATTTCTGTCTTGGTAGAATGTTTTATTACTCAAGTCAAGTTCTATAGTGCTTAAATTATGTACTGTGCATCATTATACTTAGGTACTGTTGAATAAATGGTCTATGCTGAAAATAATCTTCTCTGTGTCCAGTATTTTTTTCTTGGTGGTGGTTATAAATGTAATTAAATTTATGTATTACCCACTTTGGGTCTTGGGCCAAGTAGCTTAGAATATTATATTGCAACATAAAGGAGAGTTAGAATAGAAAATAAAAAGACATGTAAGCAATTTAACAAGAAAGGATATCATTGTGCTAGATGCTTGGACACTAAAAGCATTTGAAAACTAAGTTTAGACCAGAGCTGCAGCCTAGTCTAAGTTTAGACCTAAGTTTAAAGCCTAGGCAAAGGGAAACACGATGTCTCTTGAGCAAGACAAACTTTTTCCTGGTGCTTAATCTGCTTGGGTTTGACTCCATGGAACCCTCTCTGAGACTGAAAAAATGGACATTTCGTTTGGGTCTTAACAAAGACTCAGAACCAGTTTTCAAAACTCATTGTGCTAACATCTGAGAGCACCCTGTCGGGACGTTTATTTCCTCCAGACCCGTGAGCGCCCCGTTGGCTCTGAGGTTTCCCCAGGGAGATCCTCTCCCATGGGCTATACTGGGCTCCTCCCACAGCAGTTGTCATGAGCCACAACATCATCCTCTGCTGGGCAGGAGTCTGAGGGGAAAGATGAGAATCCTGGGGGCGGGGCAGAAGGCGCTATGGAAGAAACGCGGAGGTGGAGCTTGGGCCAAGGAAGGGGGCTCACAGGCTTACTCCTGGCAGTCTGGCATCCAGGCTGCTTTCTGCCAGCGGAGATGCAATATTGCAACTGCCTGACCCCGGTATTAGTCACAGGGTGGGCCTGGCAAAAAGAACTGACCTGGATGAAAGTCCTGGGGGTGTGAATTTGCAAAGAATTTCCCGCAGTAAACAAGCCCCTGTAAGCGGGTCACATCACCAAGTTGACGCACAGATTCTGAGCACAGCTGCTGCCCATTCCTCCATCCGCTAGACCTCCAGACTCCGTCACCAGCAGCACCCCTGACTAGTCATTAAATGTGGTTGGCAGTGAGGTATTATTTAGGTTGTAAAATGAAAAAAAACCAAGCCGACCTCTTTCCTAAATCACCTGCAACTGAATGTCTTTGCAGACCTTCCAGCTCAGAGCCAGAGCACAGCGTCTGGCTCACAGAATTAGGGTGACTGAGATGGGGAAGAAGAGAACATTTCTGAGGGTTCGTGAAGGTCAGGTGGTCGAAACCATGGACTTGGGTTTGGGGAAAAGGTGGGCAAGATCACAGAGCCAGGTGCTGGGCCCAGTTCTGTCCTGACTTGTCAAGGGAGCATGAAAGTCACATGTGACATAAGATATAGTGAGTTTGTATTAGTATGTAAATAGTGTTTAATTTTGCATCATGTTGTTTAAGTTATGGGATTTCAGGAGAAGAGTAAACATCATTCAAGGATTTACCTCTTCTTCTGGGAAAGGAATTAGTGTGTTTTTGATTGTACAAAGGACAGTTGTATGTTAGATGGAATTATGACCGTATCATTGCCTTTATTTAAAGATTAAATATAGTCGAACAAGATGCGTATGGGTGCCAAGTGGACAAAGGGTAGACTTGTGATGGTTAATTGTATGGGTCAACTTGACCAAAGGGAAGGGATCTCTAGATTGCTGGTTAAACATTATTTTTGGGTGTGTCTGTGAGGGTGTTTTCAGAAAAGATTAGCACTTGCATCAGTAAACTGAGCAAAGACCTGTGCTCCCCAATGTGGGTGATCAACATCTGGTTTGTTGAGGACCGGAACAGAGCAAAACGGCAGAGGAAGGGCAGAGTCATTCTTTTTCTCCTTAAGCTGGGGCATCCGTCTTCTCCTACCCTCAGACATCAGAGCTCCTGTTTCTTGGGCCTTCGGACTCTGGGACTTATACCAGCTCCCCCTGCCACCTCAGACCCTCTCTCATGGTTCTCAGACCTTTGGCCTTGGACTGGGAATTATACTAATGGTTTCCCTGGTTCTCAGGCCTTCAGACTTGGACAGAATTACCCCACTGTTTTTCCTGGTGCTCCAGTTTGCAGAAGGCATATCATAGCATATTTCAACCTCCGTAATTGTATGAGCCAATTCCCGTAATAAATCTCTTACGTATCTGTTTATCCTCTTGTTTCTGTTTCTCTGGAGAACTGTAATAGAGTTAGAAAGGATATGAAAAATGCTTGAGAACTAAACCATTTTTAGTAATATGAAAAGCAAACAAAATCCACAATTTTGAGTGTCTATTTCCTTGAGCACTTCTTCGGTCTAAAATAGTGGGTTCACCTATACAGAATTTTATTGTTAACAACCATTTGATCAATAAATATGAGAGATGCCCTCACAAAAAAACAAAACAAAACAAAACAAAAACAAACAAACAAACAAAAATATATATATACACACTTCCAATTGTAAAATAAATAAGTAACCGGGATGTAATGTATAGCATAAGGAATATAGTCAAAATATTGTAACAACTTGGTATGGTGATAGCTGGTACCTAGAATTATCATGTATATAAATGTTGAATCACTGTGTTGTACACCTGAAACTAATGTAATACTGTGTGTCAACTACCCTTCAATAAAAAATAATTATCAAGAAAAAAATAAAATAGTGGGTTCAGCGAGGGAAAGCACAGATGCAGAAGTTTTGGTTCTGAATTCAAGCCAGGTATCTGTTCAGGGTGCAAAATTATAGCCTGGAAACCTCTAGGTCAAACAAAATTCAGGTTTCAATAGAGGCACAAAGGGCAGGGGGACACAGGGGAAGGAATAATTAATATGAGGTGTGGGAGTAGGTGAGAACCCCAGGGGAGGCTGCCCAAAGAGAAGGCATTAGTGCAGCATTTGAGCAGGAGAAGGAGGGGAGGCCCTGGCAGCCAAAGGGAGCAGCCCAGGTTCAGAGGTGTGAACACATGCGGGCTGTGGACAGGCAGTGGGGGGTGATGCAGCTGGAGAGGTAAGCTAGGCTGAGACGGGGAGACTGTCAAAGGCCATGCTAAGGCGTGTGGCCTTCATCCTGCTCTGAGGAGCTCTGGCTTAAGGCCTGAGGTCCTGGAGGAACCCGACTGGGTGCAGGATGGAGGTGGCACTCCCTCCTGAACACCCCTAAAGCTCCTGCAGCTCTCAGTCAGCCCGTCTGGATGAGATTCCACCTCACTCAACCTTGCGTGTGGCATATAATTCCTCCAAGCCCGTTTTTCTTTTAAAATGGAACCACCATCTCATAGGGTTGTTTTGAGGATTCAGTGAGATGTTGAAGAGGAAAGATCTTAATTTATACACAAATAAGGTAAAAATATGCATTTCTCCTGGAAGGCTGGTGATTAGCCTCTAAGCAATACAGTGCTTACCAGTCAGACTGAAGTTGCCATAATTTTCAAGCAATCCTCTTCTCAGGCTTCTTTGAAGAATATTTTCTTGAAAATAAGAATTCTTCTAGTAGTCTGGATGACATTAAAATCTCCTGTCACTAGAGTATTTCCTTTGCTTTCAAATCATGTCCCATAATTGCAAAAAGCACAAAATTACAGTGGATATGAATATTCACTATTTAAAGTTACACTTTTGATATAAAAGATTCAGGAGTATCTAAAGCTTTTCTTGAGATATTTTCTTCAAACCTTCTGAAAGCTCAGTTTTTATTTTCTATGTTAAGTTCAACAAATCACTTGACTACTTGATCAGTTAAGATCAGGTATGATGGTAACAGAAAGTTTCAAAATAACAGTGTCTTGAACAAGGAAGATTTTGTTTTTCTTCACGTTCCAGATGCCCAGCAGTAGGCAGTCAGGTTGGCTGGCTTTCCTCAGTGTCAGGCCCATGATGTTCTTTTGAACCAAAGTCCTTTCCTGGCCTGAGAAGACTGCTGGATGTCTAACCTTCATGTGCAGTTCTCAGGAGGGAACTCAGAAAAGGCCATGCATTCCGCTTCTGCTTAAATCCTGTCTCGAGCTGAATCACATGATCCACTTGCTTCAAGGGGAGCTCAGACCTGCAGTTTTTATTCAAGTTGTGGCTGTGCCTGGCAAACATCCGTGTGGTAATAAATACTGCATGTAATGAACTAGCTCCATCCCAACTGCAAAGTGATTTCTGACAACCTGTGTTCTAAAAATTCACATAAAACAAAACGTTTGATTCTGTGAATTTACATCCCTATAGTAATGTGTTAACATTTAACATAATCCTTGTCCTAAGTCCTTATTTTTACCCGCTGAGTTCCTACGTCTCATAAATGAGTTAAACATGTAACACCCGGGACAGTGCTGGGAATGTGCCCCACCGGTGCCAGCTGCGTCCACCAGCCCCACAGCAGGCTGCGAGATGCGCCCTGACCGCTCCTGCCCTTCCCCTGAGCTGCCAGAACCGCTTTCGAAGCGCAGACGTCACATCCGTAACCACGATTTTACTTCCTGTGACAGTCGGATTCATGCTTTGAGGGCCCTGCATATTTTATTTAATGTAAAGAGTTAACTAGCAACAGGTGGTTACATACTAAAAGGAATACAATAGATAAACAGGAAATGATGGAAACAGCTACACCCGCTAGGATGAGAGGTGAACACAGTAGAAGCACTTTTCCGGAAGAGCCCCCTCACCCCCCACGCCAGCAGAGGGCTTGGCTGATGGAATGGTCAGCACTTTAGTGGTAGTGAAATTTGCCAGAAGGGCTGTGGGGGTGGGAGCTGTTCTCCCAGAGCAGCGGCGGGGCAGAGAAACTCCCTGGACGGCTGATGCTCCGGCCCCAGCATGAGTTTCAAGAGGCAAATTGAGGCCTGCCTCTTCCCTGGAGCCTGCCCTGGGACCCTCCAGCTGGACGTGACCTGCCCTTGAGCTCCTGGATCACTCCCCGTCGCCCATCATTTACTGCTCTGGCCTTGTCCTGGCTGTTCATGTGTCTTTTGATTTTCTCTTGTGGCCTGCGAGTTCCCGAGCATGTCCCATTCCTTTCTGAGCCCACCCAGTGGGCAGCCCAGTGCTCAGCACTCCGAGGCCCTGCACCAGTGTGTCCCACACATGGGGAGAAGCCTGAAGTCCAGGCATCACAGGGTCCGAGAGGGAGGCAGGGTGGGGCAAGGGCTCTTTGAGTCACCCTCTGGTAGGCAGTAGGGACAGGGTGACACATGGGCTTTAGAGCCCGACAGACTTGGTTCAAATGCAGCCCTGCCTTTCAGGAGCTGTGTGCCACTGGGAAAGTTTCTTAACTTCTCTGAGCCTCAGTCTCCTTGATATAAAATGCGTAAGTGATAGGATTGAGTAAGGTAAGGTATGCCAACCCCACACATCCTGGCCCCTGTGATCTCCTGGTAAATTGTCAGTGGCCTGAACCAGGCATGTCTTCCGACTGCCAACCCAGGCTTCCTCCCTCTTCTCTCTTAGCCCCCCTCTCAGAGCAGTGACCACGAAGCTCTCACAGTCCATGGGGATGGTTTTGGGCGCTGGGAGCTCATGTCCACAGGAGGGAGGGAGGGGGATTTCAGTAAGAAAGCCTGGGGGTGGGGTAGGAGCAGGGATCTGTGGACACAGCTGAGGGTGAGTGGCCCTTAGTGACCAGAAGTTCCCCCACCGCACGTGCGTGCCCTCTGCTTGCTCTCACACTAGGACACCCAGTCCCCGCCTGGTACTTGGCCAACCGCAGAGGTCTCCGAGCGGGCAGGAACTGAACGAAGCCGTGCCAGGAACGTTGGCAAGTGTCCAAGCGCCTCACGTGCACAACTTCCCGATGTCACAGGTGCTGGCCTTGCCACTGTGGCAGCATTGGTGTGGGCCAGACACCTGTCCAGGGGCTCAACTAGGAACACTTCTCCCTGGGTCACTGCACTGCCCAGGGCCCCCGGTGTCTAGAGCCAGGTAAGGGTTTCTGGCCTGCAGGTAGTTGGAACAACACAGAAAGGTTAAGCACAATCATGAAGGGTTTTATCCTACAAGATCCAGTTGACCCCTACCTTTACTTCCACAGAGCTGCTAGAAAGCTTCTTGAAAGAATCAGTAATTATTTTCCTGCTCAAAAAGTTCCAATTGAACCTAGAATAAAATCCAGACTCCTACTAATCTGACCTACAAGTCCTTCACCAGTTGACCACTACCTGCCTCTTCTGACCCTTCTTCCCACCTCGCTCCCTCTTACACTACTGCACTTACCAGACTTCCAGGGTCCAGTTGGTTCTGCCTCAGGGCCTTTGCATTCTTTTTTGCCTGGAAATGCATTCCCCAAGCCCGGATCTCACATGAATGCTCCTTTCGTTCTTGTCTACTCGAAGTTCATCTTTTCAAGATGCCTTTCTTCCCACCCTAATGTTGTATCCCTGCCAAGGCTGTTCCACTTGAACCCACAACCCTGTTTCATTATCATTATACTCATAGCACCTCTATTTGTAATTTATTTTTGTGTGTTGTCTGTCTTCCCCACATAGCGAATAAGTTTCCCAAGAGCAGGGACTGTGTTTCTCATGTTCACTTCTGCATGCCCAGGCTCTAGAATGGGAGCTAGTATTTGTTGAGTGAATGAATGAATGAAGAGGACATCCCACATACCAGCACCTCATGAGCAGAGCTTCCTAACATCACAGGCCCTGGCCTTGCCGCTGTAGCACTGGTCTCACCCTGGACACCAGGATTTCTTTCTCTCGTCTGGAAAACAGTGCCTGAGGGCCTTACATTCACCTACACTGAGCTCTCTGGTCAGAACCAGTTAGAAATTCCTGGAAGCTGAACCTAGACCCAAACTTTCTTTTTCCTACCATCTCCCTCCCTCAGGGGTCAGCACCCTGGCAGGCCTCAGAGTGGCTGACCTGGACCCAGATTTTGCCAAACTGGTCCTTTGGACTCTGAAAGGCTTTAATTTTGGGGTAAGAGCAGTGAAGACTTTTATCACTGGTGGAACCCCCTTCATGATCTGAACAAAGGACAGGGCAAATTCTCAACTCCAAGTCAGTGCCAGGAGGGATCACTCAGTGCCTCCTGTGCTCCCGGGGCTGGAGATCCACTGTGAGGAGCTTTAACTGGGAACTTCCTGGGAACTTTCCAGAAATGAGTTGAAGAGAACAAATAGTGTTTGGGGTTGCTGATAATACACGAGTCCCCCAGCTGCTATATTCCCATGTAAAATCTACCCCTCATAGTCAAATGGACACATTTCCCTGGAGGTCACCAGGAAGCTTATGAACCCAGATTAATTATGAAACACAGGGCAGTATAAAAGCCTGCCACCCGCTAAGGGGCTGTCCTCCCCTTACAAAGATGGAGGCCGTGAGAAGGCTCATCCCTTTGGCCCTTTTAATTGTGTCATGTTTGGCAGAGCTGAACTCGACCGAGTCAGAAGGTAAGAAAGTGAACCATTTTTTCAGTTGAAGTAGGGAGACCTCCTTTCAAGTGTCCTCTGCCAAAAGCTGCTAAAGTTTTAATATCTGCTGTTAGCCCTAATACAGAGAGAATTTCCTCATATGCTCTTGATGGGATTTTGAATTGGTACTAGTTTTTTCAGGCTTATATGACAATATGTTTTTGTGTTGTCTGTCTTCCCCACTTAGAGAATACGTTCTCAAGAGCAGGGACTGTGTTTCTCATGTTCACTTCTGCAGGTGCAGGCTCTAGAATGGGAGCTAGTGAGTATTTGTTGAGTGAATGAATGAATGAAGCATAACATATAAAAAATATAAAAGCATAAATAATTTTACAAACTAATTTCACTACTAAGAATTCATATTTAGCAAATAATCATAAAAGTGCACAAAGATATATGTGCTGTGCACTTATATAGTTGTAAAAAGCAATATAAATTTCCATCATTTATTTTGTAACTTATGTATGTAAATTCATAAATGGGGATACTCTTTGACAACTTCTTAAAAATAGGAATGAACTGTAAGAAAGGTGCCCAGGATCTACTTTAGGAGGAAAATAAAAAAACATCTGAAATTTGTATAATATGATGGTGTTTATGTTTAAAATATTTGCATTTGAACATTCAAGAAGTATTTAAAGAAGTTTTTAATGATGATTGTTCCTGGGTGGACGGGATTATACTTTTTTTCCCTCGTCTTTACTTTCTGGCTTTTATTCTTTCTACTAATAAACATGTTATTAGTTATTGTTAGGGAAAAATAGACATTTTTTATAAGGACATCCAATAGTCACAGATGAAAAAGAAAATGAAAAGCTTTGTTTCCAAGTGGAGTTTTTAATCACTAGATTCTATTACAAAGTATTGGATTTTTGTTCAGTACATTCAGTCATAGCTGCTGCTGCTCCTTCTCATTGTCATCCTCCTCTTCTTTAGTACCAGCTTTGTTGAGATATAATTCACACACTATAAAATTCACCCTTCAAAAATGTACAATTTGGTGTTTTGGGGAATATACCCAGAATTGAACAACCATCATTACTACCTGAGAATATTTTCATCCCCCCAAAAAAGAAACTCTATGCCCATTAGCAGATCCTCTCTATTTCCCCAGAGACCCCAGCCCAAGGCCACCCCTAATCTACTTCCTGTATCTCTAGATTTACCTATTCTGGACATTTCATATAAATGAAATCATACAATATGTGGTCTGTCACTCAGTATAATGTTTACAAGTTTCATCTATGCTGTACCACATATCAGTACCTCATTCCTTTTTATTGCTGAGTAATATTCCATTGTGTGGATATCATATTTTATTTATTCATTGGTTGATAGACATTTTAGATTCCACTTTTTGGTGACTTTGACTAGTGCTACTGTGAACATCAGTGTACAAGTTTTTATGTGAACCTATGTTTTATTTCCTCTGGGGATTTGTCTAGAAGTAGAATTTCTAGGTTTTGCTAACCCCATGTTTAATCTTTTGAGGAAGTGCCAAACTGTTTTCCCAGAAGCTGTCCCATTTTTACATTCCCATAAGCAGTGTAGGAGGGTTCCAGCTTCTCTACCTTGCTAACACTTGTTATTTTCTATTTTTGATTCTAGTTTTTGCTTTACATTCTATTTGGTATGAAGTGGTATCTCATTGTGGTTTTGATTTGCATTTCCTTAATGACTAGTGATGTTGAGTATGTTTTCATGTGTTTATTGGCCAGTCTTTTTTGGAGAAATATCTATTTTGGTCCTAAGAATATTTTCAATTGGGTTGTCTTTTAATTACTGACTTTTAAGAGTTCTTTATATATTATAGATATAAAGCTTATTCTTAAAGCCATCTTTCTTGAGACCTTAATGTACTTATTCTTTTATGCACCATAGGTAGAGAGATCATAAATACTTTCTCCCCAAGGGCTCCAAGAGGGGGAATTAATTGCTGGTGGCTTACTTCAGAGTGAGCTAAATACCCTTCACGATTACCTGCATGTTATATGGATATGACATGTAAGAGGTCGAGTCCCAGTCCCTGGAGGAGGAGGGCAGGGGCTGCTGACTTGCCTCAGTGCCGGCTGCGGTCTCTACAGGCAAATCAAGCTGTCGGGCCATCCTGGGAGGTGCCAGCCAGACCGAGAACCATAAAGCCCTGATCCTGCAACTCAATCCCAAAGACAACTGCACCTGGACTGTGGAAAGCCCAGAAAACAAAAGTATCAGAATCATCTTTTCCTACTTCCAGTAAGTAGAGGCTTCAGTTCCTAATGAGGGTGGTTGAGCTTGCTGGTCGCACTAGGGAGTCTCTGTGGAAAGCAGTTGGCTGCTCCTAGAGGTGGTAACACCCATCACCAGGATGGTGATGATAATGGCTGATAGTCACTGACTGACGACTGCGCCCTTGGCCCTGGTCGCAGAGATGCTTTGAGGCTGAGCTAAGTATTACAGGCACAGGAAAGTCAAGAACTTGACACAGGTCATACGAGTCAGTGGAATAACCAGGGTTTGTACCCAGCTAGTCTAGTTCCAGATTCTGGGCCCTAAAACACTAAACTTGCGGTTTGAAACTCTGTTGTGCCTTAGAATCATCAGGGGAGCTTCCACAGACGCGGGTTCTCAGGCTGCACCCCAGGCGATTAGCTCACAGTTCTGGGGATGAGATCCAAGCATCAATGTTTCTCTTTCTTTTTTTTAACCTTTTTAATTTTGAAATACATATACAGTCACAGTCTTTTTTGGTAAGTGTCCTGGTGGTGGCAGTGTGAGACTAAGCTAAGAATGGGCTGCTGCATTGTAAGACTCTCAGGGCTTCATGAGAACGTTCCCAGGTAATCCTCTCAACAGCCTTCTGGGTAGAGGCGATCTAATTCCCACTCACTGGTTAAGAAAATCCAGAGAAGTCGCTTAATGTGCCCAAAGTGGCATATTAATCAATGTGGGAGAGTAATTAAATCCAAGCACCCTGGCTCCAGAGCCCAAACGCTATCCCAGTGGTTCTAAGACTGGAGAGAGTGCAGAGGACCCTGGAGGGCTTGGTAAAGCACAATCGCTGGGCGCTGTACCAGATTCTCTGATTCAGGTGGGGTGGGTGGAGCCTGAGAATTGACACAGGTACCATGTTCCCAGGTGACACTGATGCTGTGGGCCGAGGTGCCACCCTCTGAGAATCATGGCCCTATGCCACGGAAAGTGGGAATTGGCTTTCCTCCACCCCTCAGAGAAACAAGAGAAGAGGTACTTTGAATTTCCTGGAATGGTGGAGCTATCAAGAAAAATAGACACTTTTCTTGCTGTGTAGGAAGAGAGGAGGGGAGAAGGGAAGTACGGGAAGAACAAGGAAGGGAAGGTTAACATTTCACATTCCCTGCGCGCCTCCTGTGCCCCAGGCCTGTGCCAGCTGCCTCATGCCATGGTGTAGGGTGAGCCGCGCTATAGCACTTCACAGACTGGAAAACAGATTAAGAAAGGTGACATCACTTACCCGAAGTTACAGAGCAGTCAGTACCTAACAAGGAAGAATTCAGGTTTGTCTACGCCTGTGTTCTCACTCTAAGTCATCCTGGAAACATGTCCTCTGAGGGCATTTGGAGAGACACCATCAGAACGGTCAGGAAACGATAAGCCTGGGCTGCCTGAGGAGGTGGGGATGCGAGGGCAGGAAGGGGCGCTGGAAGACGCTGAATTAGCTTTACGTCGAGGGGGGGTTGGTGGAGGAAGAGCTGCTTCGCCTTTCAACAGGCTTGGGTTTCCAGTTCAAAGGGGCTCAAGTCTACATGAGAAGGTGCCACAGCCAACAGTCACATGGGCACGGGGAACAGGAGGGATGCAAGGAGGGAAGAAAGGGGTCCCGGGGTCCCGGCCCCTCGTCCCCACTTACCTGCTAGAGGCCATGGCAAAGCAGCTCGGCTCCCGGAGCCCGTGCACACTGACGGTCTGGGGTGTGACGCTGCGGGAGGGGCCTGGGAGGGGCGGACTTGGAGAGCGGACAGGAAAAGAGACCTGCTGCCACTCTGTAAACAGCGATGCCAACGCGACCGGTTGCCTCCACTCTAGGAAACCCCTTTGCTGGTGGCGCCCCTCTAACCACAGGTGCGTTCTGTCCACAGGCTTGATCCCGATGGAGGTTGTGAAAGTGAAAACATTGAAGTGTTTGATGGAAACTCCACCGAGGGGTCTCTGCTGGGGCGAGTGTGCAGCGCAAATGACTACGTCCCTGTGTTCGAATCGTCGTCCAACACGCTGACAGTTCAGATAGTCACCGACTCTGCAAGAATTCCAAGAAGTGTCTTCATCTTCTACTACTTCTTCTCTCCTGGCACCTGCAAGTCCGCCTGTAGACACCCTGTGTGCACACGGCCTGCGCGCGCAGCAGCTACACCCCTCCTGCCTGGGTCGTTGGGACCTCGAGTCAGGCTGTTTCTCCAGAGACAGGCATTTATTGAGGCAGTGGCGCTCTATTGCAAATGCCCACGAGAGTCACCCGGAGAGCTTGGGGATCGGATTCCTGGGCCCCCAGAGATTCGGGTTCGGTATCTGGGGTGGAGCCCATGAATTCGCCTTTCTAACCAGCTCCCAGATGAGGCAGATGGGTGGGGCTGAGCACCTGGCTACAGGGTGCCGTGTACTGTGTTAGAGACCAAAGCAGACCCTGCAGGCTCAGCCTGTTTAATAACAGCCCTGGGAGCTTTTGAAATGCCCCTTCTGGGACCACTCCTCCCCCTGGTCTGATCCGTTAGATCTGCGCTGGGGCTCCAGGGCCTTCACATTCAGCAAGTTCCCCAGGTGATTCTGACAGGGATTGGAGGGCAAACGAAGAGAAACACTGACCTCATTTGCCAGGCAGTCAGATGTTACGTGGTTCTGCATTCACTGCACCTGGATTCCATTGCAGCCCAAAGCAGAATGCCAAGAAATTCTGCAAGTGAGTTCATGGGCCGAGCTCTATTCTGGTTTGCTTCCCAAGGCCCAGGGCTGAGCACATCATTTTCCTACTTAAACCACAGATTCCTTGGTGCCAACAAATCTCCAGAGTGGAGCCGTCAAGGTTTTCCAAAGCTGGACCCAGGCCACCTTCCAAGTCTTAGGTTTAGCCACTGCCTCACAGGCGTCCTATGCTTTAGCCAAGCTCAACCGTTTTACTTCCCCCACAAAAGAGCCTTCAGTGTGGTTTCTTCACATTTTGCTTGTCCAGCTGCTTGCTTGCTTCCGGGGCAGGGAGGGACCAAGGGCGGCCTCGTGAGGCTGCATCTGAGTTGAGCTCTGGAGCGTGCAGCACAGGGAGAGGCAGGGATCAGTGGAGGAGGAGGCGTGTGTGCTGGGACCAAGAGCCTGGGCAGCGGCCTGGGGAGAGAGGACAGGCTGGGAGGGCAGGTCCCGTGGTAGCGGCCCAAGAGGCTGGAAGGCTAGGCTGGGTCTAAGGGGGGAGAAGCCTCGAGTGGTAAACCTCAGAGTCCGACTTTATTTTCTGTGGCTCAGGTCAGCTAATGGAGAGTCTCTAAAGCTGGGACAGATCTTCCAGTGAGACTTACTATTCTTCATTTTGCAGCAGTATAAAGATTCACTCTGCCCTGCATCAATGTGCAGAAAATCCAGTGATAAAGGATAAAAATCTCAGTATGCTATCAATTTGAAAGAGGGGGACGGAATAAAGTTCAGGGGAGACTTACATAGCTCAATGCACAACATAGAAACTTAAAGAAATCTCTGTCTTGATTTACATTCACGGTCACCCCTCACATCTCTTTCATCTATTCCAGACTGCGGTGGTTACCTGCACACTTTGGAAGGCTCCTTTACCAGCCCCAACTACCCAAGGCCACATCCTGAGCTGGCCTATTGTGTGTGGCACATACAAGTGGAGAAAGGTTACAAGATAAAACTAAACTTCAAAGAGATTTTGTAAGTACTGCGGTCCATTTGTCTTGGAGTAAATGCAATGAACTCATGTGGCAAAATGGGGGCTTGGGGAAGGGAAATTATCACACGAAACCCCTCTGCATAGATGGGCACTTTTCAAAGAATTGATGTATAGCAAAAACACCAATACAATTGCACTGAACTAGTTGACTATATTTCTGAAGATTCTGAGGTCACATCAGGGACTAGATATGCCCCAGGTTGGTCATCGTAAACCTGAGATATCATTATAAGGAAAAATCTTAACCATTTAAACCTGGGATTGTTGAGATCATGGAAAATACACTTGGTTTGGAAAGCTTTTTACCAGAGGTCCTACTTCTGTAGCCTAGAAGTGGATGAACACTGCAGATTTGATTTTGTGGCTGTCTATGATGGCTCCTCCACCACCTCGGGCCTCCTTGGACAGGTGTGTGGTCGCGTGAGGCCCACCTTCGAATCCTCGTCAGACTCCTTGACCGTCGTGCTGTCTACAGACTACGCCAACTCCTACTGGGGATTTTCTGCTTCCTACACTTCAATTTATGCAGAAAACGTCAATACTAGTAGGTCCTTTTTCTGAGCTCATTTGAGCTCTCTGAAGATCGTATACATAGACATTGCTCCTTAAGTCTCAGCCTACCTATGGCTATTGATCCTTATTTGCAAGTTGGTCATATATATGTTGGAACATATTCATAATCTGAAGCTTGAGAATCAGTTCTGTGCATTGCTTAATATGAGAGGGAATTGATAATTTCATTAACCCTGAAAAAGATTTCCACAAAAAACATGCGGTTTCCTTTAATGCGTCTGCAAAGACACAATTGAAAATAACAGATTTAGAGGTTCTAGCTGCAAACAATGTCATTCATTGAGCATTGTAGAAGGCGGATTAACTGCTCTGCTATCTCAAGCTTCTAATTATGGTTCAGGGCCAAGGGTTTTAAGTTTTTGTATATTCTTCTGCACACACAGATTTCAGGATCCAAAGTTCTTAGCTGACATAAACATCCCTTTTTTTTTTTTTGGACAGCATCTTTAACTTGCTTCTCTGACAGGATGAGAGCTATCATAAGTAAATCCTACCTGGCATCACTTAAATACAGTGAGAATAGCTTACAACTAAACAACCCAACTTGCAGACCCAGAATATCAAATGTGGTGGAATTTTCTATCCCTCTTGATGGATGTGGCACAATAAAAAAGGTAAGTGAAACCCTGGTAGCTGGGTTTCATCAAAGGCCAAAGGCATTTAGGGTAATGCTGACAGTGTGATATTTACCAGCTGCTTTAATGAACACCTCCCAAATCTTACAGCTTAACACATGGTAAACAGGTGTGGACATGTACATGCACACACTCATTTACACACAAATGCCAAATTCCTGCATTCATTTTCAGGCTAACTAGAGGGTGGTTATCTTTCCCAAAGGTAAAGATCTTTGAAAGCTCACTGAAGAGAGTCTGAACATCTGTCTGCTGCAGGTTGAAGAGCCTACCAGTAATACTTGTGTAGAAAATGTTTACATCTCATATTCAGCAAAAATCTGCTTGTATTTTTATGATCTTTCCCCCATAAAAACAGAAGGTAAAACATTATGTTTGTGATTGTTCTACATTTTCTAAAACATCAGTTCAAGCTCTCAAACATTTTCAACCTGTGGGGACCCTTTAGGCCACATACCTTAAACTTTTCTCTCAGGTCATTAAACAGAAACCTAATTGACAAGAATGGTGCTACTCCAGAGGGGTCAATAAGGACAGAAGTAAATCATTATTTTTTTGCCCAAAATGAACAACTGGGCTGTTATGCTGTGAATCCCTAGGGAAGGCAGTGTGGGGAGAGCCTATCGCAGGATGTCTGTCTGCACACACTTTGGAAACTGCCCCGTTAGCTACACTGACGTAGTAGTCCTAAGGGAAGGCAGGATTTTATAGGGTCTCAAGTCTTTATAGGGCTGGAAATTTGCATTCCAAATTGTTTTTAATGTAACTGCAAAAAATTCCATCTGATTCTATCTTCAAGTCTTTCTAATCCAACCTGTATGCCCCTCATCTCAAACTTTTTCTTCCTACCCAGGATGTTTCTTAAATAAAACACATTTAAGGTTTATGGTTATTTAAGCTGTTATCTTGTGATTTAAGAAAATTTTGTCTCTACCCTCAAATGTTATTCACATTGGTGGTCTAAAACTAAAATATAACATTTGAATTCCATCTTGTCCTGCAGGTAGAAGATCATTCAATTACTTACACCAATATAATTACCCTTATTGCATCCCCAACTTCTGAACTGATCACCCGTCAGAAGCATCTCCAGATTATCATGAAGTGTGAAATGGAACATAATTCTACCGTAGAGATGATGTACATAACAGCAGATGACGTAATACAAAATCAAAACGCACTGGGCAAATATAACACAAGCATGGCGCTTTTTGAGTCCAATGTATTTGAAAAGCCTATACTGGAGTCACCATATTATGTGGATTTGAACCAAACTCTTTATGTTCAAGTCAGTCTATACACCTCAGATCCAAATTTGGTGGTGTTCCTTGATACCTGTACTGCCTCTCCCACATCTGACTTCGTATCTCCAACCTATGACCTAATTAAGAGTGGGTATGTGCTCATAGATAACTTTCTTTTCTGAGGACTAATAATGGTTTTAATAAAGTAATGTTTCCTATGTATGTATGTATAACTCATACATGATCTTTTTCTAGTACCATCATGGAACTTAATAAAGTTGACCATTTTGTAAGACAGAAATCTAAATTAAAACATTTCTCCAGCCGTAGCCCATATCCATTAGAATTTTAAGTGCATTTATAAAATATTTGCTGGTAGAATCAAATTTGTTTTTTGTCAAGAAGGTTTACTTGTGTGTTTGCTTTTTTCACATTTTGATTATTTTCAACAAAATCCCAGAAGATTATTGCATGTATTCTGGCTTTAGAACATAAACATAACGTAGTTAGTGAAGTATATGTGGCATCTTTTTCTAAAAAAAAGTAAATCTCTTTTTCAAAAGGAAAATTTTCCTTTATTTCTATAAGGTAATGGACTTTATATCTACCATACTGACACATTCATAGAGCAAGTGTGTCAAGTACGGTGTTTGAGTTCTAGTACATCAGAATTGATTTTCTAATTAATTCACATGGGCTAGGAATTTTAGAGCTGGAGAAAACTTAGCTTGCCCAGGATTCATATCCATAGTCTGAGCTGAAGATACTGTCTTTCCAGAGAGGTTTTTAGACCCACAAATTAGATAGTTCAAGGAAAATTTTTATCATATCTCTTCAATATTGAAAAAGGCTAAACTTCTGTAAATTTTATAAATGTGTTATAAATTCTGTTCCAGATGTATTCAAGATGAGACTTGTGAGGTATATCCATTATCTGAACACTATGGAAGATTCCAGTTTAATGCCTTTAAGTTCTTGAAAAGTCTGGGCTCTGTGTATCTCCAGTGTAAGGTTTTGATATGTGATAGCGGCGACCATCAGTCCCGCTGCAGCCGCGGCTGTGTCTCCAGAGGAAAACGAGACATTTCCTCATACAAATGGAAGACTGACTCTGTCATAGGGCCCATCCGTCTGAAAAGGGACCGAAGTGCAAGTGGCAGTTCGGGTGAGAAAACAGCATTTCATGATCTAAGAATACCTCGCGGCTCATAAAATGTTGCTCAAATGTAATCCTTCTCAAGGATGTACAGTTTAGAGATGTATGATCGTTTCAGCAAAGCTCTATATAAGTTACCAGTTTTAAACACACAAGATTAGTTTAATATTTCTATTAGTTGATAATTTGTAAGCCACGTACAGTTTAAGCCTATTACACACTGATAATTCAGCTCTATTCATAAGGCTTTTGAAGATAAATGTAATACCCTCTTCTTCCAAAACGACAGTTTCCCTTAGATTCTTGACTCCTTATTATTGACACCATGGCAGGTAACTGACTGAAAAGTTATGTATTTTAACTTCTAAACAAGTAAAATAAGAAGAACCAGTATCCCATCCAATCACCTATTTGGGAAAAAAAAAGCTATTTCTTTTAAAAACAGATAAAATTTATCTTTAAGACAGTCCAGTTTCTTTTTACAGGCTTAAAACCTGAGCTCTGTCAGATTGCTTGAAAGAGGTGGTGGTAAATACTCAAGGATGATCTGTAATTAAATGGCTTAGGCCACGTCATACTTAGGGAAAACTGTTTATAGGATTTGTCTTATGTGAAAATGATCCTGGCATAAAAGAATCCTGTGATCTGTGTCTTTATTATTAACTGCACTATGAAGGAGTGTGATTCTGGTTTGGAGCAAAATATTTCCATGACAAAAACAAAATAACACAAATAAAATATAAATTCAGTAGTCTTATTGACCCATTCATTAAAAATTTGATACATCTATGGATTATTTAAAATTAGGCAAAAATTTGTAAGTGAAAGTTATTATAGAAATACCATACATATTAGAAACGTATCCTTTACCTATTTCAAGAGAAAAATGTTTCTCAATCAAATATATTTTGATAACAATGTGAAATAGTGGCCATTAATATAAGTGGAAGTAAATTTCCATTTGATTATTACTGTTGAATTTCACAAGTTTTTCATCTTGTGTCAGGGAACCAAGCTAAGTTAACCATTAAATAAATAAATATAAGGACATCTTTCTTTGAAATTAAATATAAGCATAAGCTAATTCAAATGTTTGATAATAGTTCCTGTTTTGTTGGCATTATGAATAATAATTGATGCATAAGAGTCATAGGCTATGTAGAGACATAAATTTATGAAAATTTTGCAATGCCAAGTAATACTTATGCTTAAACGATTTTTTATCTTGTTGCCAATTACAGGATTTCAGGATCAAATACATGGAGAAGAAACTCAGAATCAACCTTTCAACAGTTTGCATCTGTTTTCATTCATGGTCCTTGTTCTGAATGTTGTGATTGTGGCTACAGTTATAACGAAGCATTTTGTAAATCAGCGAACAGGCTACAAATACCAGAAGCTGAAGGCCTGTAATGAAGGGGTTCAGCCACAATGAGACATTTCTCCTGAATGCCGATGAAGCCCTATCTCCTGGCTATATGCATTATGGATAAATTAGGGGGCGCCTCATAAAAAAATCTGATATACAGATCCTCCTGTCAACGTGGTCACTGTGTTTCCTTGTAGTATAAATGAAATGACCAGACATTATATAAGTTACCGTCATGTTAAAGGATTGAAGCCACCAAAATATTAAATGAGTTAAAAACATCCTTTTTCATAAACATAAAACGTTTTAAGTAAACATCAGGTGAAAAGTAAAAGGTTACTTTTACTTCCAAAAAGTAGTCTTCAGCCTTAGATATATTTATTTTCTACATGCAAATATGTTACCTTTTGAAATAAATACAACAGTTTTTATTCCTGAGACTAATGTGTGGTAAGGAGTACTGCAATCTCCTCTGTTTACGTGCCTTTTCGTTTTAATGCAGTCTCAGCACTTCACACTTAAACATCTCAGAAGAGGGCTTCAGAAAGAATCTGACCATGAAAGGCGGGACTTCTGTGTAGCTTCGGGGTTAGTGAGATAAAACAACTATTCTTCCATTCACACCACACACCAAACCCACAGAAGGAGTCCTAACAAGGTCAGTTCTGCCTTACACTTTCCTATCCATGTGGCTGAACAAATATTAAAGACCTCAGTGGGAGCTAATTTTACATGTGCCAAACATCACATCTAATCCTTTATCTTAGAGGAATACAGCTCTGCCTCGCCACCTGACACCACACGGCTCTGACTTCTAACGTGCATCCAGGCAGAATGAGCCCGCAAAGCCATCTTCCTTCACCCCCGGGGGATGCACAGCGGATGCGATGGCAACTCTACCCGCAGTGAGCAAGCCCTCGGGGGCCTGAACGATCTCCAGCTCAAATCAAAACAGATCTCTCCCATTTTCTTTTTACTATTTCCAAAAAAGGTCTCCAAGCACTGCCCCCAAAGGCACGCCATTGCGCCCCCTCTGTGTTCACCTGGAACTACTGCAAAGTTCTTTCCTGACCTAACACAAAAACACTCAAGAACTTAATTACAATGGGCAAATCAAATCGATCACTTAGGAACAGCACTTAACACTGTCGGGGCACTGGGCCATCAGCCATCCCTCCGCCACGAACTGACAGAATATCTGCTCACGAACTGTATCAATGCAGTGTCAGTATGCAGTAATATAGACTATCAGTACCCTTTTTTCTTTTGGAAAACCGATAGTGAAGTGATTAAAGGCCCCACATCTGGAGTTGGTGGCCTGGGTTTCGGTTCTGCCACTCAGCTGCTGGGTTACCTTGGCCAGGTCACCTTCATCATTTGGAATAGGGATGGTAACAGCTGCCACCCCCTGGGAGTGTTGCAAGGGTCAGAGAATGAGATGCAGTCAGGGGCTGACTGTGTGCACTTGCCCTGAGGAGGAGTCCCCCTGGGCCAGCCCCCAAGTCCCGTTTTGGAATCAGCTTCTCGGGCCCCACCTGGTGCTGACTAGGTCGGGTTCCTGGGAAACAATCCCTGGTACAGAGGTTTGTGTGCAGAAGGATTCCTGGGGTGTGCGCTCAGGACTAAGCCCTGTAAGGGTGAGGGAAGCAGGACTGGACCGGGGGTGGGGAACGGTGAAGAGAAGAGCTGCAGTAAAAGGCCCAGTCGATCCCTGGAGAGCCCTGGGCTGGGCTGGCCCCTGAGCTGCTGCCCACTGAGGCTGGGTGCCCAGTCCCTTACAGGCCTCTGTTGGGCAGTCACTGGTTGAAGGCTGTGAACTTGGACAAGGCAGCTGTGCTGAGCTGAGGGAAATTCCAGGAGAGCAGAGGGGCTGAGAGCTGTCAGCTGCCAGCACTCACGGGCGGCTTGAGGAATGAGCGCCTTCATCTGAGGGAGGTGTGGGTGTCACAGCAGAGCAGCCACTACTCATTTCTTAAAAGAGCAGAATTTTTAGAATGTTTCAGAAAGTCAAGTCTGACTCTATGCTGTATTCAAGAGACATGCTTGATGCAGTGCTTCCAGAAGGCTGACAGCAAAGGATGGGCCATGGGATTCCAGCAGGTACAGACGAGACGGGGAGCGCCACCTCCTCAGTGCTGAGCAGGGTGGAAGGCGGGCTCCCCAGCGGGCCTCTGCTGCCCCCTCCTCCCAGGCAGGTAGAGCCACCTTGCTGCCTCTGGTCAGGGGCGGAAGCCCTCGCTCTCCCTAGGCCTCCTCAGGCGCCACCCCAGAGCAGACTCACAGGGGCCCCTCATACCTGCTCGGGGGGCTGGAGGTTCAGGCGGGCTCCCCATCTGGTCTCTACCTGACACGGGGGGTGCAGGGGAGGCCTGGTTACTGCTAGGAGGTGGTGCAGGCCCCAGTGCCCCAGTTGGCCTTCTCTGACACCACCCTAGGGAGGGGAGGGGAGAGGGAAGGGATGCTGGGGCCAGGTAGAAATCCAGGCTCCCCATTTCACCTTTGCTGGCTAGGATGGGGGAGGGGCTCCAATCTTACCCATGGTATTTGGAGCAGGGCATGTACTGACTAAAAGTTTTCTGTCTTGCCTAACTGGCCCCTTGCTGGTCCTTCGGCTCCTCTTGAGGCTTTTTGTCTTCCTGGTGTTTCCAGGTTGCAGGCTTTGCCCTGTTCGGTGCATTCTGACCCATGGGGCATGGGATGCTGAACGGCGGGCGCGGCTTTCACACTGTCTCGTTTCCAAGGATCCCCTGACTGCTTTCGGAAAGGACAGCCTGCCGGCTCCCATCCACTGGACTACATACACCTGGAGAACCCGACCTAGAAGTTCGCTGGACTCTTATTTGTTTACTCTTCAAATTTCATTATTGTCAAAGATTTTCATGCTAGGGATTTGTTAAGAGACATAAAATGCTTGATTTTGGAAACTGTTAGCCTCCTACTTGACATGATATAGATAGGTACAGTTAATGAGCTGATAAACTTCTGAAGGTAGAAATTCTAGCAGCTCATAGTTCCTTGGAAAAATTCCTTTATTCATTTGAAGCACTTCTATGAAACTAAAATCATTGCTTCATGTGACTGAAGATGAAGCTACTTGCTGATGAATAATGAACTTTTGAGTTACAGATGCCGTCTTCAGCAGATTGACAGCAGTTACATTTCATCAACTTGTTCTGTGTATAAGGAGGGAGCTTCATAAAAATAAATGTCAGTTTCATATATTTACCAAGACAGCTATCCATGAAGGGTGTTTGTAATGAGACATCCCCTTTCGAGGTGATCCCTATCCCTATTTACTGACAAAGATGGGAACAATTTTCTGGGAATTGAAGACCCCCATTTTAAATACTGCTACTGAATATTTCTTGACAAAAAAAAAACCCTTGACTATGTCCAAGTCTGTTTTTTTAAAGACAACTTTGAGGGCTGAGCCTAGAGCAGGCCTCTTCCTGTTAAGATGAAAAGAGAGACTGGATAAAGGGGGGTGCTGCCCTCCTTTTTTGGGCAAGGGATCTACTAATCTCTCTCTGTGCTTTCAGGGTTCCTGTGCACTTTCTAGGTCTTCTGTAACACTTTGAGGATCCGGGAAACAGACTGAGCTTCTGGGAGCTCAGAACACCTTCATGAGGGGCTTTTGTGATTGTTTCAGACTCTGATTTGAAAGCTGTAACCCAAGCCCAACATAGTTGGGGGCCAATTTGTTCCCTTTGAAGCAGACAAAGATTGTTTTGAGCAAATGATGATGGGTTCATGAGTAAATGACTTGTTTAATTCAACTGACCAGTTATTAGAGTTAGAAAAAAAAAGAACAGTGGCTTCCTGACAGATACTTAGTTTATTTTTTATAAGACTCTTGGCAAGATCTGCAGGTAAATTCTCACACCACCAGAGGGGCAGAAACAAAAGGACCCAGCTAACAGCATCTGAATATTAAAGAGTCAGTTTAAAGAAATGTTTAAGCTGGCAATGCGGTATAGAGAGGTAACTGTTCTTCATGGCATTCTGTACTGTTTAAGACAAGATCAAGTTCTTGACAGTGAAGAATTAGAAAATTAGCAACATTCCTACCTTGCCAAGGGAGTGACTGCCTCAGAAATTTGGAGATCAGAGAAGATTATTTATCAACAAACTTCAGAGAGAACCTCTTTAGCTGTTTCTTTTACCTGTCTCTATGTGGACAATCTCTGTTTTGTCAAGCTTACTATTTTACTGAAGAGAAACAGACTTCGTTTCTAATTTCTAACAGATTCATGTGAAAGCTGGAGAAATCATACGAGGGTCTTGCTCTGCCCAGTTCCTCTGTGGATTTCCAGTGGCCCCACCATTTGGAAATGCTCCGCCTGCTCCCCTGCGGCCTCCCTGGGGCCTGCACCCCTCTTGCTCCGCCCTGCACAGCCCTGGGAGCAGCGGGAAGAACGATCCCCCGCTTTGCACACGGTGACCTTACACTGCAGGTACACGACATCGTAGCTGGTGAGAAAGCTGAAGGTGTTGAATTTGAACTGGGCCACGTTCTTCTGGGGGGAATGGAGGTTGACATAGGTATTGTCTTTGATGCACCTGATGGGAAGAAAAACCCCAAGCCCAAAGGATTAACTTAAATAAAGCATGGTGTGAATTCACTGGACTCAGATAACCCAGACCTCTGAATTCCAAATGGAGTTCTTCCCACTGCCCGGTTTCTTTATTTTATAAAGGAACTCTTGAACACTACCATGAGTCTAAACACCACTATTCCTAGCCAGATAGAGAAGGGAACTGTAAGATAGACATAATAAAAACAAAATCGGGAATTAATTTCTGGTTGGAGCTCTTGCCTTCAGAAGGCCTCCTCTATTTTGTCAGAAGGGGAGATTAAAGATGGTGGCTGTGTTACCTGAAGGTGAACTCAGATTATTTTAAGATGTGTTTTGTTAACCCTAGTGCGACCACTGGAAAAGTTAAGGAAGTTTAAATGGTACTTTTAGACAGGAGATAATATAGAATAATCTAAAATGCTCAATTAAAACCAGCATATAAAAGGCTCTATTAAAACCAGAGAAGGCAGTAAAAGGACAGTGGGGAGAGGAATGAAGAACAAATGTAACAAATAGAAAACAGCTGCCAAGAAGATAGATTTTAATCTAACTATATCAGTAATCACTTTAAATGTGGATGGTCTAAATATATCAATTTAAAGACAAACTGTCAGAGTAGATAAAATAACAAGCAAACCAAGACCCAACTACATACTGTCTCTAAGAAACCCACTTAAAACATAAAGACATAGATAAATTAAAAGTAAAGGGCTGGACAAAGATTTACCATGCCAGTACTAGTCAAAAGAAAGCTGGAGTGGCTGTATTAATTTCAGACAAAACAGACTTCAGAGCCAGGATCATTTCAGGGGTGAAGAGAGGTATTGCCTAATAATAAAGGGATCAATCCTCCAAAAAGGCATAACAATCCTTACTGTATATGCGCCTAACAACAGAGTGTCAATATCTACAAAACAGAAACTGATAGAATTGCAAAGAGAAATCTATAAACCCACTATGACGCTTCCTGTGGCTTTAGGCGGCTGTGGGGCTCAGCACTCTACAGCTGCCATCAGGAAGTGATGGGTTTTTGTGGATCACCCTGGTTGCCAGTTGTCCGTCCACAAGCATTTTGCCCCTGTCAGGGGACAAGGGAACTCTACAGCCAACAACTCGCCAGAATTGTAACTTGGAAAATCCTTTGTTTAACCAAAGAAGCCAGAGTAAATTTCACCACGATAAGAGCCTAGCCTGGGGTGACCCACCAGCCCATCAGTGTAGGCCAAACGCCTTGAGGAATGGGAAATGTCATAAAGTAGTAAAACCTAAAAAGAAGGGAAGCGTGTGTATGAGAGGGTGGGACGGGACAGCGGAGTCTGGGACAGCAAGGGCTCTGCTCAGGACTCCTCGGGGACTCAAGGGTCATTGTCCAAACCTCCTATTTGTCCCCTACTGGGATCACAAGGAAGGAAGGTGGGGGCCCCTACTCTGCCGCTGGGGTGCGATGAGGACTCTTTTGCCCCATGTTCTTTGAGGACTAGTGATTGCCACAGGTCCCCCAAAGGAATGCCACATGAATGTAGAAGCCCATCCCAGAGACCCTTCCATTTCCCTTACCCTTGCTGGATCAAATCATACTTGACAGTTGTGAAATCACGGGGATCTGGAGAAGCCACACAGGTATCTACAATCAGCCTCAGGTTGGGCTCAGGGCTGTGGAGCGTGGCCTGGAGGAAGACCTCTTTCGTCTGACTGGCGTAGGGTGGCCCCCTGTGTCCCACATGCTGGGCCACGGGCGACTCGAGGAACGATATGGATACATCGTAGCTGGCACCCTCCCATGGGACATCAGCCCCGGGAACAATTTCAACTGCCGACGAGCCGTCCACCCTGCAGGTAAACTTCAGCTGAGGCACCTTGTGCCGCACGATGACTCGGCCAGGGTGGCCCCGAATGCGGCCGCTGATGGAGTTGGAGTAGCTGTGGGAGCCGACGCTTTCCTGCGAGGAGGAGGGGAGAGCTGGGGGCCGGTGCTCGTCTCCCTGACAAGCTCCTTCCCTCATGGGCAGAGGCTCTCCCTGCTCAGCTCCAGCTTGCTGAAGAGCTGGAGGGCAGGAAGCCTCAGGCCTGACCTCAGGGGGCCGTTATGTCCCTCTCCTTGGAGTCTGGGGTGCATGCAGGGAGCCCGCAGTGTGCTGTGAGGGCCAAGTTGTGGTGGTGGGCAGTGGGGTGGCAGGTCCATGCTAGCTGCCTGGGGCTTCCTCTCTGCCAAATTCCTCCCCTCATTCTACTCTCTCAGTCCTGGGGTCCTCATGCAAGCAGAGACCACCCCCACTGGAGCATTTATCCTTTCTCCCGCCTCTTCCTGCCTCCTGTGCCCAGCCCAGCTGTGGCCCCTGTGGGTCTGGCCTGCTGACCTGCATCCTTCCCTGGCTCCTTCAAGTGCAGCGTGACTTGAAGGAGGTGGGGAGCGCTGACGGCTGGTGAGCTGGGTGCCACCGCCTCTGGCTGCCTCCTCTCCCAGCCCTGTGCATCACGCAGAGACCCGGCCTGCCCAGGGACATTTGTCCAAGGAAGCCTCGGCTTATGTGACTCAGACACTGTGATGCTCTGTCTTGGAACCCTCAGACCAGCTTTCTAGCTGGTTGGCCTTTTTAGATATTTTTCTTTCCTACTCATGCTGCCTCCTCCCCAGTCCCCATTATGAACTTTTAATACAACATGTATACCGTGTATGTGCTTTGTCCATAAAGAGGACCTTTTTTTGCCCCTAAGTGCCAATATCTTCCCTTTGAGGGTGGCAGTGCCCTTGTTGAGAATAGTGAAGGACAGCTCAACTCCATGACACGTGGCCCTGCCCCCTCCAAGCTGACCCTGGCCTCCCAGGTCTCTTTCTCAAGCCCTCCAAGTGTGCTGCCGCCTCGGGGCCTCTGCCCTAGCTGCCCTCCCTGCACGGGACACTCTCCCTGTCCCTCTTTACCTGGCCCCATCTCCCTGTTCAGGCCTTGGCTGCTTGGCACCCTATTCAAAGTGGCCTTTCTTCACCTCAATCATTTCCTATCCCCTTCCTGGTTTAATTGCCTTCTGTCTTTTCTCTATAAAATGACGCTCATTTGCATGTTTATTCGATGTCTGTCTCCCTTTTCTGGAGTGTAAGCGCCACGGAGCAGGACTCCGTCCGTCCAGTTGGCTGTTGTGTCCTCAGCACTTACAAGGTTTCTCAGTTGCTGACTCTTAAACCAAACACAAGCCCTTTCTTGTGGCAGCGCTTTCCCTGTGGGTGGCTTGGGATTGGCGCTCACTGCAGGTGGCTCCTGACATGCTGTGTCCTCTGTCCCCGGTGCCGTGATCAGCACGTGAGGCCGGCTGGGCAGCTGGGCCAGCCAGGGCCACTGTCAGCTGCTGGGCCCTCCCTGGGGCTCTCCTCCCAGACACAGAGGGGCTGGAAGCATGGCTTCTGGGGCGCACACCTCTCTGAGGTCAAAACTAGAGTTTCCAGAGCCAAAAGGAGAAGAATGACCATGGTCTGCACAACCGAAGTATGGCGTTAACGTGGTCACATGGCATCACGCAGACTGTTCAAATGAACTCAGATTCCAACAATGTCAAATGTTTTCTGTGTGTGTTTAAACAGATGTGAAAGAATAGAGGAGAAGGAGGGGGATCCTGCTTTGGAACATGTTATATGGTTAAATGTACTGAGAAAAGTGATTTTGTCATTACACACTCTTCTCATCTCTTTGGTAAACTTGTTTCCTTAACTTCAGTTAGGTTATTTTGTGAAATAAACAGGTGGTTTATAAACATGAAATAAACATATGAATTTAAGCATACATAAATATCCTTGATATTTGCTTTCTAAATGGGGAAATAGAGCTCAGCTACCTGGTTGGAAACACTGCAGTCAGACAGAGAAACAGATTATCTGTCTTCCCCCATGCCCAGTTCTGTAGCCTGCATATGGTAGGTATGCACTAAGGCTGAATTTTGGCTTTGGAGCTAAGAAAAGTGCGTCCATCCATCCACCCATCCACCCATCCACCCATCCACCCATCCACCCATCCTTACATCCACCCATCCTTTCATCCATCCATCCACCCACCCATCCTTCCACCCATCCATGCACCCATCCATCAGTCTATCAGCACTCAGCACTTGTCACCGTGTATTCCAAATTCAGTATCCCAAATTCTCAAAAGGAAGGAAAATTTGGCACAAATCAGTGAGCTGCTCCAGGTCTCACCAACTTCAGAAACGAAGTCATGGTTTGTGCCTTTCCTCCATCCAGGTTTTTAACAGGTTGTTGGATTTTCCGAAGCCCTCTCCTTGGCCTCCATCCACAGCAGGGTACCACCACCTTGTAGCTTCTCACCTGTCTGATGGTTCCACAGCGGCCATAGGGAATGCTGAAGATCAGGTATCGCCCCCTAACTTGGGGGCGACACAGCTCGTCATTTAAGTGGATGTCCCAGGAGGAGTAGCCCAGCCTCCGGAGATAGCCTCGGTCAATGGTGACTTGGAAGAGGTGAGGCAAGCAGGAGAGCTGGGCTGGGGAGGAAGGGGAAGGGAGAGACTGGGGGCCTGGTACCCTGGATGGGCCTGCTGGGCTGTGGGTGTGTGCTCACTCTAGTAAAGTATCGTGGACAGTGCATAGTTCTCAATCATCCCCACCCTTGACTTTCACTAATTTTATTTATAGCTCTCCGTTTCCAAAAGTCACACCTTATCCCTGGGGAATCCTTCCCATAGCACACATCCCCTGGGCTGCGAGTCAAAGCTTCATCTAAGGATTGAAACGAGCGCTTGTTTCCCGTGTTGGAGCATCTGAGCCTGAGCACCTGTCTGTCCGGAGCTTTGGGTGAGAGGTAGGTTGGAGGAAGAGACTAGAAGCAAAGAGGGAGGAGTGTGCGTGTAAAGGGGCTTCCTCCCAGCCTCCTAAAGCCCAGGGGGTGCCTGGAAGTACAGGAAATCTCAGTGCAGACACAGAAGCTGGTCCCCCTCCCAGCCAGTTCATGTTCACTCTGGACAACCGCTCTCCCAGCACTTCCCTGTCCACCACGTAAAAGAAGAGGACGTTACCATTGCCCTTGGGAACCACAGAGTCAGCCGGACCTGGTGAGGGGAGAAGAGGAAAAGCAAAGGTCAGCTGCGCAGAAGCACCAGAAGAGGGCGCTGTCGCCAGCAGGAGGCAGCGCGCGTGAGCAGGATTACAGGGGGAGCACAATGGTGGGAAAACACTCCTGCGCAGGGGGAAGGAAAGGAGGTCCTGGGCCCTCCTGCTGGAGCTGGAGGGAGGGATTCTGACATATGGGAAGTCCTGCTGAGGACACAGGTGTCATCAACGCCCGGATTTGTTGGGGCAAGAGAACAGTAAACACAGGTCTTTGCAGGTGATAAACACTGTCACACGTATGAACTCTGACAGGCAGCCCTTCCTGCAATTTGTAGTCTGACTGCTAGCAATAAATTCTATGGCCTTAATCGTTTTATGACACTGTCAGTTCTTCCTTTGATTTCGTAATCTTTTAGCTATATTTCAGAACAAATATTGCACTGAATTGGAAATAGACAAAACTGGTTAATAAAATATCTACAACGGTTCTATAACAAATAGGTCCTTCTTATCCTAGAATCCGGCACCTTGGCCGACCTGAGCTTCCCCGCGGTGTGAATTTGGACCTTGTAGACACGGGACTCTTGGAGGAAAATAAGGGGTCGGAGCCTCGGGGACACCCCAGGGCACCTGCGCACAGCACGCATGCGTCCTCGCGGTGCCGGCAGTTGTGGCGACCCCAGCCAGCATGGGCGCAGCTCCCCAGCGCGTCCTCGGTGCCAGCGCAGCGCACGTCGTCCAGCAGGATGGGCCCTGAGCCTGGGCCGAAGGGGCAGCGCCCAGGGGCACCGAGCGCGCGACCGCAGCCCAGGAGGCGGCACACGACGCGTGCGTTGCGGATGTTCCAGTGGTCGTCGCACACAGTGCCCCACAGGCCCTGGTGCAGGACCTCCACGCGGCCCTCGCAGCGGCTGCGCCCGCCTGCCAGGCGCAAGCCCGGGGCTGCAGGGGCAAGACAGCGGGTCAGGGGCACACACCGTCAGCTTCCTCCTGGACGCCTCTCAGGGTGTCCCTTTTCATTTCCAATAGACAAAGTGGCACTGGAATGAGGTCTCTGCTGGGTTGTATTGTTTTCTCTCCCTCCCTCCCACCCTCTGCTCTTTCCCTCTCTGTCACACTCACTCACTCTTAAAAAAGCAAAACCTTAATTAACTGAAGTCCTCAGGGAATGGCCATTATGGCCAGTCTAATTTTCCAGATACCCAAGAACTGAATCTTTAAACAAAAATACTACAAATCCAAAGAAAAAAAAATGAAATATTACCATCCCCCAAATTTTTAGAATAAAATGAGGCACTGCCTGGACTCAACAACCAAAATCCATCCAGTGAAATTTCTTTTACTCTTGATGAATAAAAACCAACATTTTTACTGTAAAAAGTGTATTCTCTAACCTAGCTATTCTACTTCTAGGTATTTGCTCTAGATAAATGAAAACAGATGTCCACAGAAAGATTTATACATGGCAGAATTCTCCATAATGGACACATACTGGAAAAACCTCAGTGTCCATTCACAGGAGAATGGATAAGTAAGTGGGGGTACACCCATACAATGGAGTATTACTAAGCAATGAAAAGGAACAGGTACTGATATATGAAACTATACGGGTGAGTCTCAAAGCAATTTCTTAAGCAAAAGGAGTCAGACATGAAAGAGCACACATTATTGATTCTCTTTATATGAGAGTCTTGAAAAACAAATCTAATCTACAGTAACAGAAAGAATATCAGTGATTGCTAGGGAAAGTGGGAGAGATTTACTACAAAGTAATAGGAGGGAACTTTCTGGAAATGCTCTATATCTTGATTGTTGTGGTGGATACACAGTTGCACACATTAAACAAAACTTACAGGTATGTGAATTTATGGTATATAATTAGACTTCAGAAAAGTTGACTTAAAAAGTAAAATAAAATAAATAAAAAAGATAAAACCAATATTATGTTGGTGGTGCCACACCCACATGTGTGTGTGAAATGATTTGTCTTCATATCAACTGGTCTTTAGTAACTGTATTTTTCAGTCCTTTGCTCTGCTTGGGACAAAGAAGATGCTTAGTGAATGTTCATAAATCCCACTGGCTTCTGTTTCTCTGGGACTGCAACATCCTGGTCTCTCCTTGCCTAATTTGTTGCTGTGATTTTGGAAGTCAGAAAACCATGTTTGCTCAAGCTACAAATAAAGGCAAATCTCTTCTGAGTGAGGTCTTGAAAGATGAATTTTGGGCTTCTGGCCCGCAAAGGAATATCTGTGTCTGTACGTGTTCACCTATAAGCCCTTAAAAGTTTTTTGTAGAAACTGAAGGAACAAAACAGCAGCAGACTCACAGACTCCAAGAAGGGACTAGTGGTTACCAAAGGGGAGGGGTGGGGGAGGGTGGGTAGGGAGGGAGGGAGAAGGGGATTGTGGGGTATCATAATTGGTGCACGTGGTGTGTTTGGGGTCACGGGGAAGACAGTGTAGCTCAGAGAAAACAGGGACTCTGTGGCATCTTAATACACTAATGGGCAGTGACTGAAATGGGGGATGGGGGGGACTCAATAATATGGGTGAGTGTAGTAAGCACATTGTTTTTCCAGTGAAATCTCCATAAGAGTGTATAACAGTGATACCTTAATAAAAAGAAAAAAAAGCTTTTTGTAAAGAGTAGGAAATTTGAATGAAAGAGAAATATTCTAATAGTATTAATAAAGATAAGATCATTTTAGTGCTTAGAGAGAAACAAAAATTACCAGGTAGAGGGACCATTTCTTCACCAAATGAAATTGTAACTGTAAAAAAGAAAAACTAAGCTTAAAATATGCATACCTTCAAAGTCACATATTTATACTCACAGTTGATAAAAACCAAATGTTTTCTCTAATTTTAAACACTAATACTCTAAGTTTCTACTTTGGTTTGGGTGTAAAAACACTGTCCACTAAGTCTCATTTTCTCAGCATTAAAATTTAACAAGTGGTATTGTGTCATGTTTACTCTCCAAAAATAATATAATTTATGAAATGGTTAGAAAAGAAACCTTATAAATAGACTGAAGTTTTGAAAAGAAGAATGCATAAACATTAGATTTTATAGGAAAGATTTTTACAGGGGCTGAACATGTAAATGAGGAAAATCAAGTGAGATTCCTCAGAGATCTTTCTAGGCAAGAGGAAGGTCATACCTGAGAGGGATAATTCCGTATGAAAATACACGGAGCGAAACAAGGTAGGAAAAGCAACGACAGACTTCACGGTACAGTAGGGAGGTAGAAGTTACCGTAAAGGTAAAGGTTAATTTGGCAACAGACATATGATCATTACCAGGTGAAGGTGTCACTTTTGTTGAAATCAGATCTGTGGCTGCAAAAAAAAAAGAATTTTTTTCTAGTGAAGAGAAAGCATGGAAACCTGACTTCACTGAAATTTTATTCTGTAGGCTACAAATTTTTGAAAACAAGACTGTTCCATAAGCTGGGTATAACCAAATCCACCCTGTTTATTTATCTTATGCATTTTCATATTCAGGGCAGGAATGGTGTATGAGAAGCTGGCATTTTGCAAGGTAGATTAACAATTCCCATTTTGAGCATCTGCAATATGTTATATAATTTACATCTCTAATCCTTACAATAGCTGTGGCACGAAAGTATTATCACAATTTTAGAGGTGAAGTGGAAACCCGGAGCGCTTGCAAAACATGCCCAGGTTGTCCACAACGCAAAGCCAGGAGGCCCCAAAGCATACACTCTTTCTGTGCTGCCCTGCCTTTAAGGAGCATAAAACATGAGAGTCACATGCACTCTGGGCTTGATGGGGTGTATCAGGGGGAGGGGAAGGAAGGTAATGGTTTAATGGGCGTGCCATCTGCCCTTACACTCCCAGAGGCAGTAAGGGATGCCGGCGGTCATAAAGGAAGGAAAGAGTGTGAGTGCCACCTGTGTGAAAAGCAGCCCCATGACCACCAGCCAGGTTCACAAAGAGAAGCTTTGCACCACGGGATGTGCAGGGCCTGCAAGAACTACGAGTGAAGGAGTCTTCTGCCAGGAGTGAGTCATGGTGGGAATAGGGAAAGGAGGCAGCGGGGAGGTGAGGACGGGAGGAGACAGGGAGGGAGGAGACAGTACCTAACCGAAGTGAAGAGAACGTTCACTGACTTTTACCCCATATGTCTTCAAAGTAATCAGGACTTGACCAGAAAATAAATAAAGTAGAAGGCAGCAGATCTTGTTACTGAAGCGATCAAATCAGGTGGATTTGAAGGAATTACCCGGATGGGTTTATCAGCAAAGCCTGAGGGCAGAAAGGGCCTGGATGGGGGCTGGAGACCCAGCTTTGACTTGCTTGAGCTCTGTGACTGCTATGGGCTGATTTGAGTCCCTTCAAAATTCGTATGTTGAGGTCCCCACCCTCAAGGGGATGGGGCCTCTAAGGAAGTAATTAAGGTTATTTGAGGTCCTAAAGATAGGGCCCTGATCCAACAGGATTAGTGTTCTTACAAGAAGAGACACTAGCTTTTATTCAACATAGTACTGGAGGTCCTAGCCAAGGCAATTAGACAAAACAAAGAAATAAAAGGCATCCAGATTGGTAAGGAAGAAGTCAAACTGTCACTATCTGCAGATGACATGGTATTGTACATAAAAAACCCTAAAGGATCCACTCCAAAACTACTAGAACTAAATCTGAATTCAGCAAAGTTTCAGGATACAAAATTAATACACAGAAATCTGTTGCATTCCTTTACAATAACGATGAACTAACAGAAAGAGAAATCAGGAAAACAATTCCATTCATAATTGCATCACAAAGAATAAAATACCTAGGAATAAACCTAACCAAGGAAGTGAAAGACCTATACCCTGAAAACTATAAGACAACTCTTAAGAGAAATTAAAGAGGATGTAACAAATGGAAATTCATCCCATGCTCTTGGGTAAGATGAATTAATATTGTCAAAATGGCCACCCTGCCTAAAGCAATCTACAGATTCAGTGCAATCCCTATCAAAATACAACAGCATTCTTCAACGAACTGGAACAAATAGTTCTAAAATTCATATGGAACCACAAAAGACCCAGAATAGCCAAAGCAATCCTGAGAAGGAAGAATAAACCAGGGGGGATCTCACTTCCCAACTTCAAGCTCTACTACAAAGCCACAATAATCAAGACAATTTGGTACTGGCACAAGAACAGACCCATAACCAGTGGAACAGAATAGAGAGTTCAGTTATTAACCCAAACATTTATGGTCAATTAATATATGATAAAGGAGCCATGGATATACAATGGGGAAATGACAGCCTCTTCAACAGCTGGTGTTGGCAAAACTGGACAGTTACATGTAAGAGAATGAAACTGGATCACTGTCTAACCCCATACACAAAAGTAAACTCGAAATGGATCAAAGACCTGAATGTAAGTCATGAAACCATAAAACTCTTAGAAAAAAACATAGGCAAAAATCTCTTGGACATAAACATGAGCAACTTCTTCATGAACATATCTTCCTGGGCAAGGGAAACAAAAGCAAAAATGAACAAGTGGGACTATATCAAGCTGAAAAGCTTCTGTGCAGCAAAGGACACCATCAATAGAACAAAAAGGCATCCTACAGTATGGTAGAATATATTCATAAATGACATATCCAATAAAGGGTTGACATCCAAAATATATAAAGAGCTCATGCACCTCAACAAACAAAAAGCAAATAATCCAATTAAAAAACAGGCAGAGGATCTGAACAGACACTTCTCCAAAGAAGAAATTCAGATGGCCAACAGGCACATGAAAAGATGCTCCACATCACCAATCATCATAGAAATCCAAATTAAAACCACAATGAGATATCACCTCACACCAGTTAGGATGGCCACCATCCAAAAGACAAACAACAACAAATGTTGGTGAGGATGCATAGAAAGGGGAATCCTCCTGCACTGCTGATGGGAATGTAAATTAGTTCAACCATTGTGGAAAGCAATGTGGAGGTTCCTTAAAAAACTAAAAATAGAAATACCATCTGACCCAGGAATTCCATTCTGAGGAATTTACCTTAAGAATGCAGAAGCCCAGTTTGAAAAAGACACATGCACCCCTATGTTTATCACAGCACTATTTACAATAGCCAAGAAATGGAAGCAACCCAAGTGTCCATCAGTAGATGAATGAATAAGGAAGAGGTGGTACATATACACAATGGAATATTATTCAGCCATAAGAAGAAAACAAATCCTACCATTTGCAACAACATGGATGGAGCTAGAGGGTATTATGCTCAGTGAAATAAGCCAGGTGGAGAAAGACAAGTACCAAATGATGTCACTCATCTGTGGAGTACAAGAACAAAGAAAAAACTGCAAAACAGCAGCAGACACACAGAACGCAAGAATGGACTAACAGTTACCAAAGGAAAAGGGACTGGGGAGGATGGTTGGGAAGGGAGGGATAAGGGGGAAAAAGAGGCATTACAATTAGCACACATAATGTAGGGGGCGGGCAAGGGGAAGGCAATACAACACAGAGAAGACAAGTAGTGATTCTATAGCATCTTACTACGCTGATGGACAGTGACTGTAATGGGGGTATGTGGTGGGGACTTGATATGGGGGAAGTCTATTAACCATAATGTTACTCATGTAATTGTGCATTAATGAAACAAAAAAAAAGAAAAAAAAGAGAAGAGACACCAGAGCAATTTCTCTCTCTGCTAGTACACACAGGGAAGGCCCTGGGAGCACACAGTGAGAAAGTGGCCATCTGCAGCCCAAGGGAAGAGCCTTCACCAGACACCAGCCCTGCCGGCACCTGGATCCTGTACTTTTAACCTCCAGAACTGTGCGAGAATTGATTTCTGTTGTTTAAGCCACACAGTCTGTGCTACTTAGTTATTGCAGCTCTAGCTAAGTGACGTTAGGCAAGTCTCCTCCTTCTCTGGGCCTCATTTTCCCCCAACAGGAGAACGGTTGTTCAGTGTTACTCCTCAGTGTGTTCCATGACCCACAGCATGGTCATGACCTGGAGGCCTGCGAGAGATGCAGAATCCAGGCTCCATGCAGAGCCACTGAATCTGCATTTTAACAAGTTCTCCAGGCCCTTCACTTGCACATTAACATTTGAGACCCGCTGCTGTAGGTCATCTCTAAGGTATCCTGCAGGGCTGACATTTACGCTGTTTTATCCTATTCATTGTGTCCCCAGCATCAGCGTTCACTGTGTTCAGAGTCATAAGCATTGATGGGGGAATGGCCTGGAGCCTCCTTGGAGTTGATGCAGGAGGGACGAGTTGGCCTCCTTGGCCTTTTCTCCTCCTCTCTCTGGACCTCTCCTGGGGAAACCAGGAGTGTTTACTCTGGCTGTGTAAACTTCTGCGGGTTGGGGTTTCTGAGAGAGTCACTCACCAGGCCTACTGTAGACTGCAGAGACCTTGCTTGGTGAAGGCGGTTCTGGGTCAGAAGTGGGAGTTGTATCTGCAGACAAAGAAGAACCAAATAAATGTTAAGTAAATGGAATATTTTGGTTTGAACAGCAGTGCAGCAGAAATAGAAGAACAATGGGTAGAATTAACCTATTACAACTCAATTCTGCACTGTGTGCATTTGGCTGTGCTGGTTAGGTGAAAGCATCACCTGAAACGTCACACACACCACCAAGCAGGTGGAGGTGTGGGCCTCCAACCCTCGATTCCAGTGGGCATGGCTGATTAAGACCGGCGCAACGGGTGGGAATGTTCCCTAGTACAGGGACCACTCTGGTGTCTATGGATGAATGAAGAGAGCAGGAAACTTAAATTCCATAGAAAGAATGCATGGACTTGGTTTCACATGGGGACTTGTCACATAGGCAGAATGTTCACTGCACCTGTTCATTTGTCCAATAGAAAGAGGGTGTGTTGATTATATTTAACTTAAGAAATGTGAGAGGATGAAAGTATTACCAGAGGGGGCGTCCACTTCTTCTGGGCTCAAAGATTCATCTGTTTGTAAACAAAGAGAAAAGAACACATGTTTATTTGTTCAACGGAAAGAGGGGGTGTTGATCATATTTAACTCAGGAACGTTTTACCAGAGCGGGTGTCCACTTCTTCTGGGCTTAAAGATTCATCTGTTTATGAACAAAGAGAAGAGGACATGTGTTCATTCGTTTATCAGAAAGAGGGGGTGTTGATCATATTTAACTTAAGAAATGTGACAGGCAGAAAGCATTACCAGAGGGGGTGTCCACTACTTCAGGGCTCAAAGATTCATCTGTTTATGAACAAAGAGAAAAGAACACGTGTTCATTTGTTCAACGGAAAGAGGGGGTGTTGATCATATGTAACTTGAGAAATGTGACAGGCAGAAAGCATTACCAGAGCGGGTGTCCACTACTTCTGGGCTCAAAGGTTCATCTGTTTGTAAACAAAGAGAAAAGAACACGTGTTTATGTGTTCAACAAAAAGAGGGGGTGTTGATCATATTTAACTTAAGAACGCATTACCAGAGGGGGTGTCCACTACTTCTGGGCTCAAAGATTCATCTGTTTGTAAACAAAGAGAAAAGAACACGTGTTTATGTGCTCAACAAAAAGAGGAGGTGTTGATCATATTTAACTTGAGAAATGTGACAGGCAGAAAGCATTACCAGAGGGGGTGTCCACTACTTCTGGGCTCAAAGATTCATCTGTTTGTAAACAAAGAGAAAAGAACACGTGTTTACGTGCTCAACAAAAAGAGGGGGTGTTGATCATATTTAACTTGAGAAATGTGACAGGCAGAAAGCATTACCAGAGGGGGTGTCCACTACTTCTGGGCTCAAAGATTCATCTGTTTGTAAACAAAGAGAAAAGAACACGTGTTTATGTGCTCAACAAAAAGAGGAGGTGTTGATCATATTTAACTTGAGAAATGTGACAGGCAGAAAGCATTACCAGAGGGGGTGTCCACTACTTCTGGGCTCAAAGATTCATCTGTTTGTAAACAAAGAGAAAAGAACACGTGTTTACGTGCTCAACAAAAAGAGGGGGTGTTGATCATATTTAACTTGAGAAATGTGACAGGCAGAAAGCATTACCAGAGGGGGTGTCCACTACTTCTGGGCTCAAAGATTCATCTGTTTGTAAACAAAGAGAAAAGAACACATGTTTATGTGTTCAACAAAAAGAGGAGGTGTTGATCATATTTAACTTGAGAAATGTGACAGGCAGAAAGCATTACCAGAGGGGGTGTCCACTACTTCTGGGCTCAAAGATTCATCTGTTTGTAAACAAAGAGAAAAGAACACGTGTTTATGTGTTCAACAAAAAGAGGGGGTGTTGATCATATTTAACTTGAGAAATGTGACAGGCAGAAAGCATTACCAGAGGGGGTGTCCACTACTTCTGGGCTCAAAGATTCATCTGTTTGTAAACAAAGAGAAAAGAACACGTGTTTATGTGCTCAACAAAAAGAGGAGGTGTTGATCATATTTAACTTGAGAAATGTGACAGGCAGAAAGCATTACCAGAGGGGGTGTCCACTACTTCTGGGCTCAAAGATTCATCTGTTTGTAAACAAAGAGAAAAGAACACATGTTTATGTGTTCAACAAAAAGAGGGGGTGTTGATCATATTTAACTTGAGAAATGTGACAGGCAGAAAGCATTACCAGAGGGGGTGTCCACTACTTCTGGGCTCAAAGATTCATCTGTTTGTAAACAAAGAGAAAAGAACACGTGTTTATGTGTTCAACAAAAAGAGGGGGTGTTGATCATATTTAACTTGAGAAATGTGACAGGCAGAAAGCATTACCAGAGGGGGTGTCCACTACTTCTGGGCTCAAAGATTCATCTGTTTGTAAACAAAGAGAAAAGAACACATGTTTATGTGTTCAACAAAAAGAGGGGGTGTTGATCATATTTAACTTGAGAAATGTGACAGGCAGAAAGCATTACCAGAGGGGGTGTCCACTACTTCTGGGCTCAAAGATTCATCTGTTTATAAACAAAGAGAAAAGAACACGTGTTTATGTGTTCAACAAAAAGAGGGGGTGTTGATCATATTTAACTTGAGAAATGTGACAGGCAGAAAGCATTACCAGAGGGGGTGTCCACTACTTCTGGGCTCAAAGATTCATCTGTTTGTAAACAAAGAGAAAAGAACACGTGTTTACGTGCTCAACAAAAAGAGGGGGTGTTGATCATATTTAACTTATGAATGTTTTACCAGAGCGGGTGTCCATTTCTTCTGGGCTTAAAGATTCATCTGTTTATGAACAAAGAGAATAGGACATGTGTTCATTCGTTCATCAGAAAGAGGGGGTGTTGATCATATTTAACTTAAGAAATGTGACAGGCAGAAAGCATTACCAGAGGGGGTGTCCACTACTTCTGGGCTCAAAGATTCATCTGTTTATAAACAAAGAGAAAAGAACACGTGTTCATTTGTTCAATGGAAAGAGGGTGTGTTTATAATAATTAACTTAAGAAATGTGACAGGCAGAAAGCATTACCAGAGGGGGTGTCCATTTCCTCTGAGTTCGAAAATTCATCTGTTCATGAACAAAGAAAATAGGACACTTAAAAATTAGAGAAAGGACACGTCTGCATGTCTTCTTATTGAGGTATACTTTGTTATCAGAATGGTCATCAAATAGGCTCATTTTCTAAGTAGAACAGGACAAGTAAGAAGCAGGTCTCATTAGGTTAAATTAATTAAACAACACAATGAGAGAGCCTTTACCAGATGGAGAGGCCACTTCTGCTGAGGTTGAAGAAATACCTATAGAAAAAGAGAAGAAATGTAAATACCAGTGGTGAGGACTCCTGCTTCTGTTTCTGTTTCTACTGAGGCTGTGTTGGGGACAAAATGTCTATGAACAGCCTCGTCTGATAAATGGAAGTCCAAGAAGAGACCCTTAATGGGGCAGTAGGCAGTGTTGTACCTGGTGTGGCCGTCACAGTGGTTGAAACTGAAGCTGCAAGATGAGCAAAAATCGTAAGACAAAAATAAGACTGCCCTGTCAAACCCACTTTTCTAGGACATGGGCCATCATAGATCAGTGTGACTGGCCTGGCTTGTCTTTCTGCTTTACAGATGGGCTGTGGCAGGGAAGCTCGGGGTCCTCCACTGTCCCCAGGCCTCCCCTCCACTCCCTGGGTCTCCATTCCTCTTGCCCACAATTTACTTCTGTTGAAATTACCTGTTCAGAGAGCAACAAGCCATGGTCCAAGTTTCTCCACTGTATGGGGTGCATCTAACAGAGTCTGTAAATGGGCAACTTGCTTTCCCTTGTCCCTCCTTCCCTCAAATGGGGGGGACCCAGCAAACGGTGAGCTCTGCCGACTAGAATTTTCCTTAGGCAGGTGGTCCCAAGACCTAGCCTGCAGGTGAGGAGGGGCTGGGAGGTCCATTTGTCTCCTGTTCTTAGCGTTGCCCTCCAACCCCGCTTTCTCAGTAATAAGCGCCACATTTTGGTGTTGACTCTGCTATTTTCTTAATTGTTTCAGACCTAGGGTAGGGGGCAGCGCTCTGTTTATTGTCCTCTCCCAAAATGAACCTCCAACACTCATTCTTAAACCCAGAGCCACATCGGGAACTCCTCAGGTAATTGCAACCAGCATCACTCAAATTTACGGTACAGGAGGAGTTGCTCATTACCTCGGTCAGCTCTGCCTTCCTCATTGCCTTGGCACAGAGCCTGGCATGCGGGCTGAATGTCTAAGGAGCATCAGTAGAAGCTATGGCTTGACTCCCCACCATTCTGGCAACACCCACATGATGGTTGGTCTCCAGGAGAAACTCCCTTGAGGGATGGTTGACCTTAGGCCACCAGTCAGTCCAGTGAATGACTCATTGTTTGCATGTGACTGAACTGGCCAAACTGATTTTTCTCTTGGCTCATGCATTTATCTGCACGGCCTAGAGTTCATTCACCATCAGGGGCCATAGGGGTAGCCTATGTGAGTCAAGTCCATATAAACATATTGAAAAATTCAATAAAGTCAAATAATTTGATCAGGACACAAACAGCTGTTTGATGAGCTCATTGGAAAATCAAATAAGATAATTTATAGCAAGCAAGGTGGATGGAACCCAAAATCACACCAAAATTACCTGGTAAGGTGGTTATAGCAATACTCAGAGATTCTGAAAATAAGAAAAGGCAACTGGTTAAAACTTGCCACATGGCAAAAATGTTTTACAGTTAGCTTTACTTCTTCTGACCCTGGAGCATAGACATCATGGGTTTTTATATGAAATCTCCTATTATAAAGATGTGGTATTAAAAAAAATTAAACATTGCATACGCAAAGCTTTTTCGTCTGAACCAAAACCTATCAGCACGTCAAAAGTGACCCACGGGCTGCCTGTTTGTGACTTCAGGTCTTAACACTCTCGAAGGTTTTTTTCCAACTCTTGTTACACCGTGATGGTGCCATATTGAACTTGGCCTGGCCGAAGAGCCTGGCAGCCAATTCTCACAGATCCAAACTCAAAAGGGAATTCTGTTTCATCATCTGATTTTCCTTCGAGGTCAGTTTCTACCAAGCCTGGCAGACAGCTCTGAGATTTTGGAAATATGGACCATGAGTTACTTTTGTAACTCTTGACGGTTCAGAGAAAACTTGAGATGCTATTTCTCCAATTTACGTAGCCTCATGTTGACAGACTCAAGCCCACGAGAAGGACATTTACGAAAGGACACATAAGTTTCATGACTTTGAAAGCCGGGCAGGTCTTGGCAGGCGCAGTAAACACATCCCTCAGAAATGTGACCACCAAGCTCCCATTACTGTGTGCTTGCACAAGCGTGTGCTTCTCAGTCCACAGCACAAGCTTCATCCTCTTGTTCTACAGATGAGGAGGCCCTGAGAAGTAAGGGACTTGTCCACTGTCACCCAGTTGGTTAAGGCTGGAACCAGAACATAATCCTAGGTTCTCTGGCTCCAAATTCTGTGGTGCTGCATTTCCACTCAAAAGGTCTCAGTGGTCAAAGAAGTCTGGGAAATACTGGGTGAAGGCAAGTTTAAACAAGATTCTTTACTGCAGGACTTGTCAGAGACTTTAATAGGCTAATAAACTTAATCTTCAAGAGAGGGACATGGTATTTCTTCAACTTATTTAGCCATGCAAATCCTTTTTGAAAGCTTGCATATCATTGGATTGGTGTACTTTACTATGAAAACTATGAAACACATGTGGGAGTTGTGGTACTCTTATTATTTTCTGAAAATGCGATCAGAGGAATAGTTTTGCCTGAGATACCTGAAGTCCTGAGACTGTTAAAAATATCTGCTCACTGAATACCTAAATGTGTGAACTTTGATGAGAGTATGCGTGAAGGCCATGTCACTGTGACTTAGCTTCTGAGACCTGCTATTGCACCAAGGGAGCGCTGGACCTGTGCGTCCCACATGTGGGATGTGTGTCATCAACGTCATTTAATTTACTATTTCATTCAATGAATCTATGAGCACCTTGTGTTAGTTTGATATGAGCTTGATATTTAGTTTCAAATGAGGTATAAAATTTAACTCCAACCATACGGAAGGCAATGTATGCAGATATGATTTATACAAAGCAAGGAAGAAAATAAAATTACCAGATGAAGTGGCCCTTTCTGTGGCTGACACTGAAACTGAAAAAGAAAACTGAAACTAAAGTAACATAAAATCCAAGCAAAAAGCCCACCCACAGATAGGAAATCTAGAAGATATTTTACTTAAAACATTTATATCTCAGGATATACTAAAATTAGATACCAGATGACTTAGGAAGTGTGAAATTAAAAATAAGAAAAGTTTTTTTGAATGAGATGGAAATAGAGCTAGGGATGCATGCGGCAAGAGGTGAGAAATGCTCATGGACTGTGGGAGAAGTATTACCTCCCAGGATGGGTCAGAAAAGCAGTTTCATGGATGCAGTGAAGAGGAAAAGTCTTCTAGAGTTTTGAAGTCCCAGAAACTTCCTTGATTCTGACTTTAGGTTTCTAACATTGATTTCTCATTTTCACCAAACTAGCTTATAACACAGCACCAAGTTGTCTTAACATTAAAGCAAAGTGGTTTCTTAACATAATCCAGCATATTGTGACCCCTGATTTGATGTAAATTTACTTTTGTTAATGATGTATTGTGGCTGAAACGCATAAGCAACCCTGAGCCCTGTGGCTGGAACGTGCCCCACGAGGGCATGAGTGTTGTCTGTTGTGCAAGGGACTGTATCTTCACCTAGAATTGCTCCTGGCCCATATTAAATGCTCAGTAAGCATCTGATAACAAAAATAGATGAATTAACTAAACTTTATTCTAATCTTAGCTCTATAAAATTAAGATGAGCTGGGCAATGAATATTTTCATTTCATCTGATTTCCTTTTCTATTCTACTTTTTCAGCAGCCTTGGATAAGTAAGTGGGCTGAACTAAAAAAAGAAAAAAAAGGAAACTATCTCAAACCATGAAGCCAAAAGGAAATTGCAAGCTTTCACCAAAGTGTGCAAGAGAGGAGCTGGATTTTGTTCATGGAATTCCCAAAGGCTGCACTATGAAGTCATATTTAAAGCTCCAAGCGGATCATTAAGACAGAGACTAGGGAGTGCAGTCACTCCAGTAATAGAAGGAGTCTGATAAATAATTCCTTGAAGATGGCGGAGACTGAGGGCTTCCAAGTGAACTCGTGGGTATTGGTTTAAGCACTGTGTAGCTCAGCACATTGAGAGAGGCTAAGGATGACCCAGAAGCCTCCTGGAATCAATGGGACCCAAGCCTCCTTCCATTCGTTTTGCTTCGTTCACGGCGCCGGCAGCTTCAGGAGAAGGCCAAGAGCGGGTACCTGAGCAAGTGACCCCGGCGTCCTCACGGTGGCCACAGTTGTGGAAGGGCAGGCCCAGCTGCCGGCGCTGGCCTAGCGTGGTCGCATTGCTCGGGCACTGCACATTGCCCGGGAGGATGCTCCCCACGCCCTCCCCTGCGTGGCCATTCCCCAGGGCGCTGATGCCCTCCCCACAGTCCAGCCGCCGGCACACCCAGCGGTGTGACCCAAAGGGGTCACACAGCGCCCCCACGTGCCGTTGTGTTCTACCTCAGTGTGCCCTTCACAGCGGCTCCTCCCATCCACCAACCTGATGATGGGTAAGTCTGGGGAGGACTCAGGGGTCATTCCTGGAGGGGGGATCAGCAGTGCTGGCAAGAGATTTCTAATGAGACTTTTCTTTAGCTCTTCCTGTAACAAACTCTGAATTCTAGCAGTCTAGAAACTCTTGCTTCCTTTTTCTAAGTCCCGTGGGCATAAGTCATATTAGTGCTCATAAATGCAGTGACTGCTTTTCCAGGCTATTTCTGATTTCAGACATGTTGTTCCATCATTCCCCTCTTTAGATGTGAAATACGGTAACTGCAAGGGAAGGGGCAAATATCCAAAACGTTCTAGAGAACCGGAGACTGGGCAAGAGGCCAGCTCTGCTTGTGACCTCTCTGTCCCTATCAGGCCTGGGTTCTCTCAGTCCTGGGGGGAGCACGAATCTGGGCACTGATATTCCTGGCTGGAACCTCGGGGAGGCCACTAGAAAGACTGGGTAACCAGGAAGCTGTGAAAGTAGCAATAAGAGAATTACCAACTGCAGGAGCTGTTTCTGCGGGTTCTGCGGCAGCTTCCGTAGCTAGAAGAGAAAACCAGAGGTGTTCGTGTTAGTGGAGGCGAACATGTACAAAGCGCTCACGGACACAAGCTGATGGGGCACGTGAGTCCACACGTGTGCCAGTGTGGGGTTCAGAACATTCTGGCAAATGCAGCACCATCACAGGCAGATCAGCATTTCTAGACTAAGCCCATACCAGGCAGCATCTCTGAACTGCCTTTCCCTCATCTAGGTGAGACGCTGGCTTATTGGCACTTGCCGGAAGCATCTAGCTGAGCTTCTCCAGGGAGAAGCCACCAACAGCTGCTCTGGAGGTCCGAGACAGCAAAACTGGGCAGGTACCTGCCATTTTGGTATTTTGGTGCCATTTTAATTCAGAGTTTTCATCGTGAGATACAATGACACTTGTTTGAAACACCACACGTTCACACTTTAGATTAAGAAAACTCCTGAACAATAGAGTGGGGTAGAAATATCCCCACCTGTCTCCATTACCCTCCCACAGAAGCTGAACCCCACTGCCCTCTGAGGGATGATGGGGAGGGGAGCATGAGGTTCATCGCATACACCATGCAGTAGCAAAGGGTAACAGAGCAGGGTTTTCAAATGGTCATTCAGCTGTTTGAATGGTTGCATCAAGTTGTCCCTAGTGGCAAGGAAGTCCAGCTTAGGCCATCAACGAATCAGGGAATTACTCATATGTAGCCCTGGCTGAGAAAGATCCTCATGAGAAATTTATGACATTTATACATACAGAAAAATCATTCCTGGAAATTAGAAACTCCTGAGAGCAGGGCACAATTTCCCGGTTCCCAGGTATGGTTTGGCTCACGGGGCCCCTTCTCTTCTTGGGGCCAGGGGAACAGGTTGTGATATTGGGCACCCTTGAGAGTAATGTGACCAATGCCTTGGGTTAGCTGAATCTGAGGGGTTCCTAGGATAAGGGTTTTTGGTGCTAAAATTGGGAAAGTGCCATGCAAACTGGGACAACTGCTCCCCCAATGTGGAACCCCACGCCTTTCAGGGTTGGCCTGCCTGGCAAATACAGCTCTGCTGCTCAGGGAGAGAATCCCGGTCTCAGGAGAGTCCAGGTGTCTGAGCAGGTGGCCCCGGCATCCTTGTGGTGTCCACAGTTATGGACGGATGGGCCGAGGTGGTGGCACTGCCCCAGGCTGGTCTCATTGCCTGTGCACTGGCGGATCTGCAGGGGCCAAGCGCCAAGTGGGCTTAAGAAGCTTCCCTCGATCGAGCGAGGCAGCACCCGCAGTTAGAGAATTCTCCCCCATGTGCAGCTTATGTGCGGGGAGCGTACGTCCATGAGGAAATTATACACCCAGCAGAAGCGTCAGGACTGCTGCCCGTATCTACAATTCAGCACAAACTCTCTGGTGCTGCTCCTCACTGGGAAGCATCTCTATTGGGAATATTTTCCACCTGTTGGCTTTGTAGAGGACACAGAGCTTTAAAAACAATCTTCTGCTTTTATCCTCTTTTGGGTGTCATTTCTTAACGTTGTTTCTCTAAAAGTTCAAAACTATTCATCTGCATGCTTGGGGTTCAGCCTTCGCATTCTAACTCAGGTCTATCAAAGAATATGAGGAAAGTCTCAGAAAGAAATTAATTTCACTTTCCTTGAATTTAAAACGTGTAAATATTCACTGGAGGATGCTGGAGGTTGGGGGTTGGAAAAGCAGCAGGGGAAGAGAGAGCATCCGTGCTGTGAGAGGGGCGGGAGCCAGCTAAGTGGACCTGCTCCAGAACCGAAGGCAGAGGAAGTTGATTCCTAGGTTCTGAGCCCCAGAGACTGGGCTGATTCATGGCGTCCCCTTTGAGGAGAGACCACAGGAGCAGTCTGTGGTCAGGGCCTTCATGCAGGCCTTTCAATAAAGCTAGGAGGGTGGCTGTGGGGTTGGCTGTCCTTAGAAAGGTCCCTACACAAGGAGAACCCACCAGGTTGCCAGCCTGCCTCTAGTGAGGGCAACTTTTATTCCATAAGCTGCAGGGCCACAAACACAGTGCTCACTACATTTCATTCAGCCACAGATGGTGGGACCCCGGGCTAGGAAAAACAGTTCAAAACATAAGCATGGAAGAAGTACCTATTAGATGGGAAACACGTGGCTGTTTTGTAGGAGCTGAAGAAACTGTACACATAAAAAAGGAAAATAGTCATCATAAGTACATTCCAAACAAACAGTGGCATTTCATTGTGTTCATCCCAATACCACCAAAATCACATGCATGAGTTTACCTTTAAGCAACCTATCCAATCTCTAATCAAGTAGTTACCATTTAAGATGTGATGGTGGCTCCTTAATATGTACACATTATTCTGATTAAGAATAAGAAAATGAAAGAATAAAACTGATGTTGGGACTGTGAAGATTCAGCCCCATAAGCTCAGGACACCTCCTCAGAACCACAGAGTTCAGCGGCAACATCTGGGGACCCAGATAGAGCTGCAGATGGAGGGGGAGCTCCCAGCACAGGGGCACCTGCCTCCAGGCCCCCTTGCCTTCCCTGGTTGGCCATGGCCTCTGGTGTATGTGCCACCACTTTGGGTCAAGAAATGTTGTCTCAGAGTCCTGCTGAAATGCAGGTGTCCAATGTGGAAGGGATGACACATCAACCCGCTGATACCCAGAACAGCTTTTCCTCTGGGTGCAGGCAGGGTTCTGTGGGAATGGGATGCAGCTCTGGGTCTTCACCTCCTGGGAGGGTGCAGAGGTCTGGAGCTTAGAGCAGTAATGAGGGAAGTTAAGGGAGGGCCAGTGGGGGGACTCCTGCCCTAGATGGCTAGTCACTAATCAGCAAATAGAATGGATGTGAACTCACAGATACCTGGAGGTCCAGCAGCTGCAGAATCTGCTGAGATAAAGGATACAAGAGGGTGGTTTAATCATAGAAACCAGGACAGTAGAGTGGTCTAAACATCATTGCCTCAGTCCACTCAACAAGCCTGTGTGAGCAATTGTCCTTAAGCACCTAGGGTGGCACCCTCTGGGCTGTAAAGCTGGGTGTGGATTGTATCACCTGGCTAAAAGCTTGGGTGCTATGCTGACAGAATTTGCCTTAGTAAGTAAAGTACCACCACCAACAACAAAATAGTTGACATTTTTGTGCATTTATAGGGTGTTACCTGCTTGACTAAGTGTCCCATGTGGAATGTCTCATTTAATCCTGTAAACAACTTTTTAAGTATTATTATTTTCTTTATTTTGGATCTGATTAACTTTTGTAGACACTCAAATTGAGTGGTGCCCTCCCATATATTAAATAGTTGGCCAATTCTTCAGAGTTAGAACAGAAGTCTACTGTCCCAGACATGGGAAAAGAGTTCAGGCATGGAGGCATTTCCAGACTCCATCTGCAAATTCCAGGCTTGGCCTGGGCAGCCCCATGCCTGGCCCACCTGTGCTCACCTGAGCAGATGATGCCAGCATCTTCGTGGTGCCCGCAGTTGTGGCTGAACCAGCCACTGTGAGGACACTGCCCCAGGGAGGACTCCCTCCCTGTGCAGGTGACATCATCCAGGAGGATGCTGCCTGACCCAGGGCTGAAGCTGGCCCCTGGGAGGGCAGACACAGCCAGGCCACAGCCGAGCTGTCTGCAGACCACGTGGGCATCCCGTATGGACCAGCTGTCATCACACACAGTGCCCCAGGTGTTGGCGTGGTAGACTTCTACTCGGCCTTCACACCTGCTTGACCCATTCACCAGCCGCAGGCCCAGACCTTGGTGGACATTGCAAACAATGACCTCCATCAAGGCTCATCCAGGAAGGCCACCAGAGGAGCCTGCATTTCCTGGAAATTGTGCACTGACCATCGGTAATGACCAATCTACTTCCTCCTTGGTTTCATTCATTTCATTTCGGTTTTTGTCTTTGGTATTAATCAGTGTGTTTCTTGAGGTTACACTTGGTTAAGACATGGTTTTGCTCCTTAGGCAGCTGGGCAGTGGTGCGGGCCCACGTTTCCCAGCTGCCCATTCTCCTTCACTGTGTGTGTGAAACCTTGGATTCTGGCACTCATGGGGGTTTGAGGATTTTTCATGAGACGCTATCCTGCACATACTGATAGGGGTGTGTGTGCATAAGATTCTCTGGGTGCCTTTGCACATGTTGATCAAGTGGCACTCACAGTAGCTCCCATCAGTGCCCCCTAATCAGGTGTGACCACTTCTGTGAAGATGCTTTGGGGAATATAAAGGGCAGTCATTCCAGACTGTCCCCCAAGTTCAAAGGCCATGTGACAAAAGGAAGTAGAGACTGGAGCACTCTGAACACAGCCAGGGGGAGCTCGTGGTGGGAACGGGTGGAGATTTGGGATAGTAGGGTGACTCGGCCTTCCTGGGTGCTGGCTTCCAAACCAGTCCCACAAACCATTCTTGCATCTGACAGCATCTTTCCAATCACTGATGTTCTAGGTAAACCTGGACATTATCAGCCCTTCCTCCAGCAGCAGCTGTCTGTAGGTACAAGCTGAGACTGCAGAGGAACAAGTCTCTAGCAGGCACTCTCGCACAGTGACGCTGGGGTTTTGCTGAACTAAAACTACAAAGGGCAGGCAACTGGGGAGAGAGCAGATTACCTGCTGGTGTGGGCCCCTCTGTCAGCTCAGGAAAAGATGCTAAGGACAGACAGAAAAATGATAAAAATATTAGACACCGTAAGTGTCAGACATATTTAACTCTGCTAACTGTCTGGCTCTCATCTTGTGGATTCTCTGGTTTCTGATTCTAAATCAGCTCACTTCCCAAGCCCTGTGTCTGCGGGTCCTTTCCTCACCCAAACGGTGTGTGCACAGGGAAGAGAAGCCAGATGACGCAGCTCAAGAAAGTCACAACATGGTGGTTGATATTTTTTTTTTGAAACAGATATACTTTAAAATCAAGAAAGTGTTCTTTGGGGGTCATTGCTGTTCAAACCTCCTTTGAAGGTTTTGGGGTTATTTCCTTTTCACAACTCCTCTCTGCACATTGCATTTTACTCTTAGAGATGCTGCCATGGAAAAGCAGCTGACCTAACTTGAAATGTGAGACCTATTGGGCCAATCACAGGGTCAGGGGAAGACTAGCGATTCTTTACGATTCTGTCAGGCAGGACGCAGGATCTGGAGATAAATCCTGCGTGCTTGGAAGAGCCGGTGACACCGGGTCGTGGGCCCCATGCAGCACACACTGCCCCCCCAACCCCTGCTCCACACAGACACCTGCTGAGCCCCGACGTGGTCCTAGAAGACCACTGCTGTTCTCCTCCTCCTCGTCCAGAGGAGGAAACTGAGGCATCAAACAGCTCAGAGATTTGCTCAAGGTCCCACAGCTAATAAAGGACGGAACCAGGATGACAAATCCAGGCCATCTGGCCCCTAAACCACTGCCCCACCTCCCAGGGCAGCTTTGCCAAGGCAAGTTACAGGTAGTCAGTTAAGAACGATCAAAATTACCTGAAGTCGAGTAGCTCGCAGCAGCTGATGGTGCCGAGGAAGGCAGGGAGGCTGCAGGAAGCATGAGCCGCAAGGTGAGGGCAGGTCCCGCCCCTCATTCTTCCTGAACCTGAACATCAGCTTGCTTATTTGTACTGGGGAGAAACTACACCTACTCCGGGCATCTGAAGGGGTTCTGAGTTACCATGGCTGCACCCAGCAGGTGTCCTGGGCCACAGGGCTCATTGCTGTCCTGCTGCCAGACACTGCGATGTCATTGTGTTTTGTGGGAAAACTGTGGTCCCAGTGATGGTCGCCTTCTGTGGAGCACCTACCTTGCCATTTGGCTGGGTTTTGTAACTTTCTGGGTGTGTGGGCCTTGCCTCCCGGAGTGAATGTCAGTTTGCAAAGGGCAGAACCAGGTTTATCTCAAGGACATACACTGGCAACTTCAGCACTAGGAGGGAGCTGGAGGGCCGGGGTGGGAGCTGCTGGTCTATGACCTTTTCTATAACCTCTGACCCACCCCCAAGAACTGCCCAGGGCCCAGGGCCCAAACCTCCTGCTCTTTAGGCCCCCGGCCCTGTATCTGGTGCCATGTGGCAATGTCACCGAGCACTGATTCAGTCCCTTGACTTCTTTCCTTTCCTCTCAGAACCTTCCAGTACCCCCACCCGCTGTCTGCCCTTTCGTCCTCTCTGTCACTGCAGCCAGGTCTAACTGATGAGCCCGTTTGTTTCCTCCTAGCCAAACCCAGAAGGAGGCAGAGATACATGGGGGCTTTCGGCTCCAACTACTGAATTTATTTGCAAAAAGGTGACTGAGATAAAATGAGGAAAAATTGTATGCTAAGAACAGACAGAACAATGATAAAAACATTAGACATCGTAAGTGTCAAACATATGTAACTCTGCTAATGGTGGAGGAGCCCCTAACCTGGGCTCCAAGCTCTGTGACTTGAGGAGAGATCTCGGTGTCACCTGTAAAACAAGGGGCTGAACCAAAGGGACTGTCCCTGAAGGCGTGACTCATCACTGGTGGGATTTGAGATGATCTGAGATGGTGCACCTTCCATTTGAATATTTACATATTTATTGTACTAAAAGTTAAAACTTTAGATATAGTTCCATTCTGATTCAGGACATTTTCAGATATGCATGGGTGTGGATTGATTAGATTAGATAGTCACTGTTTAAGTCTGAAACATTTTAGCATTGCTTTATTGCTGTGTTTATTTTTAGGTACCTTCTGCGCCAAGTGATCCCTGCTCCCCATCTACAGTGGTGACATAAAGTTTCCTGGTAAAGTTACTTCATATAAGTGAGAAAGGAGTCCACATAAAGGGAAGTGTAGTGCTGGCAGCAGATGGGGATGGCAGGGGCATCTGAGCAGCTGACGTCTGGGGACAGTGACAGGGCGCTGGCCGGGGTTGCCCTACTGCTCCCGGGAGAGCTGGGAATGTCCTTCCACCCGCCCGCCAGCCTCAGCCTCAGGCCCACCTGAGCAGACGACGCCGGCATCTTCGTGGTGGCCGCAGTTGTGGGAGAACCAGCCATTGTGCACGCACTGCCACAGCCTGGCTTCAGTGCCCACACACTCCACGTCGTCCAGAGCAATGGGGCCCAGGCCTCGGTGGAAATGTGCCCTCCCAGGGGCCGACACCGCCCTGCCACAGGCCAGCTGCCTGCAGACCACCTGGGCATCACGCAGGTCCCAGCTGTCGTCACACACTGTCCCCCAGCTGCCGTTGAAGTGCAGCTCCACGCGGCCCTCACACCTGTGGCTGCCTCTGCTCAGCCTGATGGCCACACCTGGAAACGCAGACACTGTCACCGCCCTGGACACCACCCCTCTCTGACTGGGGGAGAGACAAGAGGGTTAGAGCTGGGTAAAGCGGCTGCAAAGGCACCTCGGGTCTGAGCCCTCGTGTCAATGTGGGTTTTAGGGTGTGATTTTGAAGCTTTTGTCCCAGACAGGATTGTGTACTTGACACAGGCCAAAGGAGGCCCCTGGGAGCCAGTGTGAAGTGCAAAGCACCAAGCGCCCAGCACTCTTAGGGAGGAGCAGCGCTCTCCAGCAGGTGGAAGGGAGCTACGTGTGCATTTTGAATGAAACAAGCTCAAAGACAGCACCAGCCATGAGCCCCTGCTCAGTGTATCAGGCATCGCTGTCCCCCACAGAGGTAGGGGATCACCCACTCACTCTACTCAGATCTTGGGGGTCAATTGAGGAGAGTGGAAAACCCTTCAAACCCCTACCTGCTTTGCTCCCAAGCAGGGCCAGGGCCAACGTGACCAAGGGACCTACCAGTACTGTTCTCATCTGGCACAAGGGATTCATAGGAGGCGTGAAAACCAGTGTTGGTGACGATGGCGTCGCTGTGGAAGACGACCGTCAGGCGATTTGAGGAGGAGGTAAATACCGGGGTTGTGCTGGAACAGAACCTCCCCAGAGAAAAAGTTTCGCTCTGTGGGCCATCAAAGATTTCAACGAAGTCGTACGGACAGCCGTAGAAATCTTCCATCCTGTGAAGTAATGGATGCTTCACACGCGGTCCACATGGGCTTTCCCCCAGCACGCGCTGCCCACGTGGGGCCACGGAGGGCTCTGGAAAAGCTATCTGTTCCTACATCTTTTCACACAGGTGGGAGAAAATGATGACTGTTGATGTAGGTAGTATGTATCTTCCTGTTTATTAAAACCTTTTATTTTGAACTTTTCTTTAATGTATTTTCTGAATGTATATTGCAAGCACAGGAATAGAATTTAAGGGGCATTGGCAGGTGTCCGGGGAGAAGTAAATTTTCCTCCTGCCCCTGACTAGTGCTTCTCACTTCCATCCCCTTTCTAGAAGCAACCACAGTAAATGGTTTCTTTTTGCTTCCTTCCCGTTATGCTCTAAGCACAAATTTTGTCCATGGTTTTCCAGCAGATCATTCTACAACAGTGCACCCTGGGTGTGTGACGACAATACACGGCAGTACCAAAATCGGTTTAACTGATCCCCTGCTCACGGGCAGTTAGCTTGTTTCCCACCTGTGCTGCCATAAGAAAGCTACCGTGGTCACCCTAACTACGCAGGGGACAATCTGCAGACCACGTTTGATAAACTAGAGAATTGCTGAGTTTAAAAATCTGTGCATTTAAACTTTGTATCGATATTACTGAGTGGGTCCCAAGGCCTTCCTCACTTTTGAGAATTAAATGTCGAAGCTGGGTTTGTTTGTTTGTTTGGTGAGGGGATGGGGAGTGGGCAGTATAACTGGCATCGAAACCTGAGTAGAGAGGATAGTTAAATAGGAAATAGGGACTCACTTCACCACTTCAAACGTAAGTTTGATACGAGCCCTGATATCCACTTGTATGTCCCAGGCACACACCGTGTTTGGAGGGTATTTCTCAGGGTACCAAGGACTGGAGAAGGAGCCCGAATTATTAGTGAGCAAACCACCACAATGGAAATTTTCACCTGCAAGAGACAGTGAAGAAACCCCATGAGAAGGGGGCACTGACCTTTGCTGGTGTTTCTCGAGGAGTCAAGAGGGGACAGAGCGAGAACAGAAGTCAGGGGAACCTGTTCCTGGCCTGCTTTGGCTGGTGACTAAACAAGTCAGCTTTGGAGGCTCCTGTGCACTTCCAATGCCATGCTTCAGCAGATGGGTCATGAAGTGTGTCCTATCTTTCTTACAGGGTTTTTAGGAAAAGAAATGATAGTGACATACGGTGGGAAGTGCTTTATGAACCTATATGCATGTATTTTAATGAAGAGGACAAAAAGGCCATGAAACCAAAGTGTCCTTTCTCAGCACATCGTGACTGTATGGTTATCCAAGAGCCCTGTGTATTCTGCACAGATCTTGCTGAAACCGGAACCAAGAGTACAATGTAAAGATCTGCTCTGTGGCTGAAATACTGGATTTTGCATGGAATTTGTTAAAGGCCCCTCTGTGCTGCAGCCTCTCACATGCGAGAGGGAGGAAGAGCATTCGTCTAGATGCTGGAAGTGCTAAAATTGAACACAGAACAAATAGGAAACCATGTGAAGGGTTTAAATAAATGCAGTACCTGCAGGGGGGCTGCCACCAGTGGAGCCTGTGAAAATACACAGGGGAGAAAAACAATACCATGAGTGAGGATTTCTATCCAGAATACTCCTTGCAAACTCTCAGAAGCATTGACACTCAAAGCTGTGGTTTCTCTGTGGCCCAGCGGGCAGAGATGACTGCCTGGCTCTTCAAGAGATCTCCAGCACCACGGTCCTTGCAGGCAGCTGGCCCTCTCTCACAGCAGATACCGACTCAGGGAATCCAGTAGCCGAGAGGCTGCAGTTCTGGGGAATCTGAACCCTCCCTCCCCCAACCTCTCTCCCCATCCTCTGCCAGCCCCCAGCCCCACCACTCTGTTAGCACACTGGCCTGAGCTGGTCTCTTTTAACAGAGAATTGGTCACAGAGAATTTATTCAACTGTGCCCCAATTACAGGATTAAAGAGTAGCTGGGATTCACATACATCAGGGACCTGGCAACTGGTTATAACGTATGGAGGTGTGATACCTGCTGGTCCTATGTTTGGACCGCCATCAACACCTGTATTCAAAGACAGAAGAGAGAATGAGAGGTGGGTTGAGTAAGATAGTCACATAATTTGTAAAAGAAGACAGTGGTTTTTTTTGTTTTTTTTTTTTTTTTGCTTTTTAAGGCTCACACACATTCTCTTCTGGGCACTTGGAAGTGTAGTAACAAAAGCCATCAATGTTGGTTAAAGATTTTCAGTCTTGTCAATGCTCAATGGATGAGGGCGCCTATGGTGTTTATTTGCTTTTGGTCAGTTTTGGGGCTGAAGGAGTTTTAGTCACAGAACCTTACAGTCTTTCAAGCAGAACCTGGGGGAAGTACTTACAGGGCACGGGCCTGTGTGTGATCTTGGAAATGCTCACCAGTAAAATGTGTTGCCTTACCAATAAGCTGAGGATGCTAACAGCCTCTGCTTCAGTAGACTGGGAAGGCAGTCACAAGAACGTGGCTGTGCTTGGCTTAGTGTGGAGCCTGGCTGGTGTTAGAGGCTCTCTGGACACCAGCGACTACTCCTATCCAAGAGAGGGGGGGTGGTCACCACCATCGTGGCATGTCTGTCCAGGAACAGGTCACAGATTTTAAGGTGGGACCTTGAACATTTCATGCACACACAATTCAAGAGAAAAAACTAACTCTTAAGCCGACTGACTCCAAAAGATGGGTTCCTTTCTGAGTAACTGCCGGCTGGCGTGGGGGCTCACCTGAGCAGATGACACTGGCGTCCTCATGGTGCCCGCAGTTGTGGGAAAACCATCCATTGTGCACGCATTGCCACACCTTTGCTTCATTTCCTGTGCACCGCACGTCATCCAGCATGATGTGGCCAGTGCCTCTGTCAAAGTAGCTCTGAGCCGGGGCTGACCAGGCTTCACCACAGCCGAGCTGTTGGCACACCACCCTGGCGTCTATCAGGTCCCAGCTGTCATCGCACACTGTGCCCCAGGTGCCATTGTAGAAGACTTCCACCCGGCCCTCACACCTGCGACTGCCATTCATTAGTCTCAGGGACACACCTGCAGGACAGGAAAATAGAGGCTTCTGCGCTGTAGCACTGTCCCCAAACTCCAGGACCTTCTGCAGGCAGAGGATGCCCAGCCCCCGGGCACACTTTCCCACGTTAGGCTGTTGGACTTTAGGAGCCCTTAGTCCTAATTTGTCTGTAATAGTCCTGGTTTAGGACTGTTTTAGATTAATGCTGGTTAATTATTTTAGAATCCCATTTAAACTCTCGAAAGTATCCTGACAGGAGGATAAATGACAAGGTCACCCCAAGCATAATGAACTGAGAGCTCTGGAATGTTCCCCGTGTCCGGCTGTTGAACCAAAGAGGTCTGCTTAAGAGTCCTGGATGGTTTTAGTATTGAATTCAGCTGGGAGCAGACGGGCTGGGAGTTACAGTTTGAGACAGTTTTGTCTCAGAAGAATTCACCTTCCTGCAATTTCCCTTCCTTTGAAGAAGGGTGCTCTCATCTGGGTCCTCCATCTACAAGCAGCCAGTGCAAGATAAGAGATTCAGACATCTGTGTCTTCAGACAGGATGTTTTGGGAGGGGAAATGACAGTGAATGGCAGGGCAAGGTGAGGGGTGGGCTGGGGGCAGTTAGGGTCAGATTGCGTGTCACTTGGGATGTCATTCATGAAGCTAGGCTCTGCCGGTCAGGTTTGGAAGGCATCTCCTGTCCTAAAGGGAAAGGACCCTTCCCTCCAGGACACGCATTAGGAGACCTACCCCTCTCCCTTTCATCTTGCTGAATGGCATTGTACAGAGCGTGAAAGCCTGTGTTGGTGATCATGGCATCACTTCTGAACACTGCGGTCATGATGTTTGTAGAGGAGAAGAACGTGAGCTCTGCTCCAGCACAAAATCTGCCCAGGGAGAGTGAGGCAGCTTGCTGTCCATCAAACACTTCAATGAAGTCATGTGGGCACCCATAGATGTCTTCTAATCTGAGGAGGTAAAAACAGAGTTGATCTTCCTGAAGAAATTTGCAGAAATGTTTAAATAAAACTATGATTTGCACTGCATCCAGCCAGACACTGTAATCACCCCTGCCGCCTCCTGCCAGCCACACATCCCTTGTGGCACTTGATCCCTTCAGTAGTGCTTGAACCTGCCTCCTGCCCTTCCGGGTTGGGACTGGCCCTGGTCAGTCGGACTTTCATCACATTTTCCCTGGTCCATTTCAGCGGCCCCCCAGCTGGTGTCTTGGTTTTCAGTGCCTCCTGCCATCTTCCTCTCTACCTCGAGCGTCTCCTGAATGTCCCCTAAGTCTGTTCAAATTCTGCCACTCCCTGGGAAGGGCAGGCATTATTAGGGTCTCACTGAGTCAGGCTCTCAACAAGACCTGGAGCACGGAGAAATGGGGACAACTGTAAAAGCTCCGAGGGCCTCCTGGGGAGGACTCTTCCCTCCCCTGCCCCAACTACCTGCTTCCAAGTAAGTGTTTTCATGCTGTTTCATCTAACCTGGATGACCCGAGAAGCGGTCCCGGACCATCTACCTAATGCTGTCCTTGTCCCCTTCACTATCCTCCTAGCATATATATATATATATATATATATATATATATATATATATATATATATATATATGTATTTTTTCTTCGTAGCACTTATCAACTTACTGCTAATGGAAATTGTCCATTGAGTAACTTATTTGAGTACTATCTGTCTTCCCTTTAAAGGTAAATGCCGTGAGGGTAGAGATCTTGTCTGTCTTGTTTGGCATTATAAGCCCCTTTCTAAACCACGGCCTACATAGAAAGCAGGTCAATAAATGTAAATTAAAGAACATCAGCATTCATCTCACACAATAAAAATGTGAGATATGCACATCTGCGATTTAAGCAGTACATAGCCCTTGATGCATGCATTGTAAGTGTTCACTGCACAATGTATACTCAATGGACACAATTACATGTGTACACAAGCTACTGAATTTGAAAACCTTTTTATTGCAGAACACATCTGTTCCAATGAAGTAAAAGTCAAGTGCCTCAAACTAACTCAATTTCAAATTAAGAAAAAGCGATAACATTTGTGTGTGAGGTTAACAGTAGAGTGGCAGTAACAGGTCACACTGTCGTCGGGGCAATAGTTTCATTAGAAAACAGGACACATTCACTCAGCAGGAGTAATACCAGATAGTTAAAATATGGATATGAGTTTTACAAATTGAACTTGAAACAAATCTCTGAGGAGACTGAAATAGAAAAACAAATGAAGCAAACATCAATGCCTTCAGGGTTCTCAGTCTCAGCACTACTGACATTTGGGGCTGGAGAATTCTTTGTTGCGGGGCAGCTGTTCTGTGAACTGTAGGACACTTAACAGCATCCCTGGCCTCTACCCACTGCATGACAGTGGCATTCCTCCAACTGAGACAACCTAAAATGTCTCCAGACATAGCCAAATGTCCTCTGGGGAGGTCTAACCATTTCCAGTTGAGACTCCCTGGAGCAAATAATAACTAACTTTATGTCCTAAAAAACAAAAAGCAAATATCAATAAATCTAGACTTAGGAACATCAAAAACCTGGAAATCAGCAACTAAGTTCTGACTTGAGGCAACACATTAAACAGCTCCTTGATTTGTGTACTCTGAGATAATAGTAGGAAATTAATGTTGAAGTACTAACCTTGAAATTACAGATGTTTGGAATAACCATTTTCCAGAAGTGATAAAATGATACTCTTTACCCAAAACATTTGAACTCTGAATTTCATAGATTTGAAATATATGGAACCAAATCTTTTCCCATTGCTTTCCATAAATAAATATGTGTAGGATGAATGAATAATAAATATGTTTTGCTCATAATGTTCCCTGATATCAGTTTACGTCCTACCCCCCCTGGACACTCAGGAATTTTAGCCATAAGGTAAAACTAACCGAGTGTGTCCCTTACTCCACTGCCTAACTAGTGTACATGCAAAGGCAGCATTTAGTCATTCAGATCCTTGACTGCTGGGCCGATGAACACAGATGGTAAGTAGTGGCAGAGGTTTGGGACAGACTGTGACCATGTCAGGGAGACAGAATGACCCAGATGCCACCCAGTACAGAAAGATGAAACCAGGCTTTAACATTATCAGGAAAAGCAATATTTTCATTAAAAAGTTTACTCATGTATATGTGTGTGCATGTCAATATGTGTGTGTGTGTGTGTGTGTGTACACATGCATATAAATAAGCATTAAAATAAGATGAATTTCTTGCAGAATGGGTCGTGGTTGGAGAAAGAAGCGGATAGTACAGTGCACGTAGGAGTAATGAGTGGGCTGGGCTATTTGGTCTGTGAAGAAAAGTCTTAGTAGGGGCTTGATAGAAATTCCTGAAGAAGAGGAAGCAGATTTGCTTTATGCAGCATCCAAAGGGAAGAAGGAAGACCAGAAAATGGTAGTGAAGAAGGACAGATGTGGGTTCAGCCGGAGGAAGAAGCTGCGTCCCGAGTGGAGCTGGCTGAGGGAGGAGGCGTGCGGTGTCCCCGTGTGGGTCCCCCCAGCCGAGGCTCCCTCCACGGCCTGCTGTCAGAGGTGCGCACCGCTTATCCTGCAGCGGCCCCGGAAGTTGAGCTCAATGACTGTAAGACTTTCCTGAGCTCAGAGGACCCAACCAATCTTCACCTAAAATATGAAGGGATTTGTCACGTGGTGCTGCAGGCTGAATGTCTGTGTCCCCTCAGAATTCCTATGTCGAAATTAACCCTCCAAAGAACGGTGTGAAGAGGTCGGGCCTTTGCGCTCTGCCCTCATGGTGGGATCAGCGCCTCTACAAGAAAGCCTGCGAAACCACCCTCCCCTTCTGCCACGTGAGGTTCAGTGAAAAGACGGCCAGCCGTGAGCAGGTCCTCACCAGACCCTGAGCCTGCCGGTGTACTGGTCTTGGGCTTGTTAACCTTCGGAACTGTGAAAAATAAATTTCTGATGTTTATTAAGCTACCCAGTTTGTGATATTTTTGTTAGAGCCGTTTGCTGACTAGGGAACACAGGCCACTCTGAGGAAAGTATGTATTCAGGTCTAAGTTGGCCTTTGAAGTAGAAAAAGGCAAAGCTGCTTACTTTAGGCTTGGGATTGACAGCTGTATGTGGAACTTCTCGGCCACGTGCATCACCCAGACGCACTCCACGTCAGTGGGGTAGTTTGTTGGGTACCAAGGACTGGAGAAGGAGCCCGAGAGACCCGAAATCACTCCCCCACAAGAGTTGCTGCCTCCTGCAAAAGCAGACAAGACACTCGTGGTTGGCTTCCTCAGACATGCACCTTGCATTTTCCCAGGTGAATTCAACAGTGAATCACAAAATGAGAAGGGGTCACACAGGTATGGACATAGCTATGGCTCGGTTGGCGTGTAACTGTACGCCTGAGGGGGAGTGACACGGGAGGACAGTGTGTGACCGGTAGCACCTTAAGATTGTGGATGAGAGTGGAAATGGGGTTGGACACGGCAGGTGTGGAGAGTCCCACCGATACTTCATGAATGCTCGCCCCAGATTCCTGTCATGCCAACCAGCTCGACTCAGATGTAGACGGTCCATCCCTCTGTGAGGACGCCATCCCACCAGTTCCTTCCCCTCGGCAGCCGGGACAGACAGCCGCCTGTCTGCCTTTCTGAATCATCCAAGTGACTCCATCCTTTACAGGTTATACTTTCAATGAAAAAGAGTTACCATGGGGGCCAGGCCTTGGAAGAATGGTGACTGCAAAAATCAAAACCAAAGAAAATCAGGGGAGAGCTTGGCATCATGAAATCATCTTAGACCTAAGCCAAGGAGTAAACCTGGTACTACTCCTGAGTCTTAATACATGGTGTGGATATGTCCATTCCTCTTTTCTCCCTGATCTGGGCTGCAGCCTCTCCCCTTGTTTCCGTGGTTCGCCAGGAAATCACAGATACCACACAGTGACTGGCTTGTTTGTTCTGCGCCAGGGTCCACCAACCCGAGGGCTCTCCTGAGACTGACGCTGATGTCACAAGGCATCGCCCACAGCAGCATCACTGGGCACTTGAGCGCACAACTCCAGGAGGTGCCAAAATGCAGAGGAACTAGTTCCGAGAAGCTGAGAGCCGTGGCGGGGAGAGGTGTGTGGGCACGCGTTCCACAGACCGAGGCGGGCCTCGACGGGGAGCTCCAGCACAAGGTAAGGCCTGCTCCTCCTTTCGTGTGTCCTGTTGGTTTTAATTTCTGGGTAGCATGTATTTCTAGTTTCTAGATGTGTCCTTAAGCCCCACTGTATGGCAGGGCGAGGGCAGCGTAGGTTTGGAAAGTCTGTTCACTGGACAGCAGGTGCTTGGTGGAGGCTTCACACTAAAGGTGGTGGATCTGGAGCACATGGGTCAGGTGTGTTGGGGAATTCCTTCATCTCCGTTTCCCTCTGCTCCGGGCAGCCCGGCTGCAAGCTAAAGAGCAGCCAAGGTGGTGGGCGCCCCATCCCCTGCCTGTCCTTCTCAGCCCTTGGCCAGGAAGAGTGTTGGCTATTAGCAGAGTGGGTTTTTTCCTAACTTAAGTGACTCAGAAACATTTCTTTTTGCTAAAATGTTTGATATACAGTATTTCTATCAGATAATTAAATGGCAAAGACCTGTCTTTTGTGTGAGTACAGGCAAGTATATAATGCTCTATCAAGAAATGGTTTACCTACAGTTGGATCTATTTAGACATAAATGGTTTCATTTCCCCCCATAAGTTCTTTTATTCCGTGACTCATTCTCTTCCAGTCAGCTATGCATCCCTGCCTCAGAAAAAGATACTATAGCAGAGAGAAAAAAGAGAAAAGTCTTCTGGGGCTTGAAACCCTAGGCTGCAAGAGGCCTTGGACACAGAGCTATCTGTGAGCTGACAGCCATCCCCGTCACTCCCGGTCCCAGGCTAGGGGGCTCCTCACTGAGGAAGAGGAGGAAAGGTCAGTGGGGACCAGTGGGAGCTTGGCCACTCACCAGCCCCTGAGAAAGTGTTCTGCCAGCCCCGACTCCCTTCCAGGGCTGCTGCATAATTTGCGGGCCCCAGTGAAAAATGAAAATGTGGGGCCTCCAACAGAGGAGGGGAAATTAATCTCCCCTACCCACACGTCTACCTCTGCAACTTATGATGATGGTGACCTGTACCTGGGACACCCTTGGGACCTGGATTGGAGTGGTCAGAGGGCCCCACTCAGAATCCCTCCAAATGCACCGTGGTGGTCCCAGCCCAGGGTAGGGACAGCTGCTACCCACCTTGCCCAGCCCTAAAACACTACAAGATACATCTTTGACCCCAAATTGCCTCACACTCAGTCCCTGGATAGGGATGGCAAGGAGGCTGGGTGGATCCTATGCCCCCAGTGGGTGGGAAACTGGCAGCTGAGAACCTGTCCTGGAGAGCAGGTGCCTGGAGGAGCAGGACCCCAGGGGCTCTGATGTAGCTGGAGTCTTGAGTTTGGGAGGTCACTGCCACACATCAACTTTGAGCAGGTTACCAAAAGAAGGTGTACCTTCCCTTTATTCGGGCTGTGTGTTGACTAAGCCGGGAGGCCCACAGAGGAGTCCCATGTGGTTTAGCTTCTCACCCCCAGCTGCTCCTGGTCCACTGGGAGAGTCTGGCTTCAGTGCATCTTTGTTTTCCTGTATGTTTTCCTTTTCCAGCCCACGTCCCTGAGAAGCAGATCTTTCCATCTTCTCTCTTCTCCAGGCATACCCTCTTCTCAGCCATGGTGATGGACTCTCCCTCCCCTCTTTCCCTCCTGCCCTTCCTTACTCTGCCATCCAGAGAGCAGAGTTTTGGATGTCACGGCATTTGGGAAATGTGGCTTTTCACTCATTGTCCAAGCCACTGGTCACCCCTTGGGTTGGAACCATATGAGAAACTTTAAATATTACTGTTGACTGGGCATGACCCCAGAGATTCTGATGTGACTGATTTGGGGTACAGCGTTGGCCTCAGGAATTTGAAAAGCTCCCTGGGTGATTCTAGTGTCTAGGTGACTTTCCACCAGTGTCTAGGTCAAGACAGAGGTTAGATCTCTTACTTGTTTTGCAAAGACACTGGAAATTCACAGTTTGGGACCTACCTGGGGGTGCAGGAGTCACATCTGGTGCCCGGTCCCTGGCATCTGCAGACATTAGAAAGAGGTAAATTTAGTCAATCTAAGTTATATTTTATGAAGACAAGTGGTGGTTACCTAGCTTGGGGCAGGTCTCGAGCAGCTAGACTTCATGTTACACAAGCAAGAATAAGGACGTGTTTAGACTCTGGAAAAGCAGTGCCAGACCTGGGAGAGTCAGAAGAACAGACCCTGACAACTGTGTGGCCCTGGTGTGTGCGTCTTCAGAATGGAGTCAGGCTCTCAGCATTCTGTCAACCTGGCTGGAGGGACATTCATCTGTCCAGCCACTGTCCTTAGCTTCCCTGGTCCTGCTCTGTGCACACCTTCCTTCCATCAGCTGCTGGCTGAAAGATCAGAAAGAAACTGCCATGGGAGGAGAGCCTACCTGAGCAGATGACTCCAGCGTCCTCATGGTGGCCACAATTGTGGTCGGACCAGCCAGAGCTGGGGCACTGGCCAAGGTGTTTCTCACTTCCCAGACACTGAATATTGTCCAGGAGGATGTCTCCAGAGCCGGCTCCAAAGTGGGCCTTTCCAGGGGCAGCAATGGCCTGCCCACACCCCAGCTGTCGGCAGACGACCTCGGCTTCATTCAGGTCCCACAGGTCATCACATACGGTGCCCCAGGTCCCCTGGTGGAAGGCCTCCACGCGTCCTGAGCACCGTCCGGAACCGCCCACCAGCCGCAGCTCCAGTCCATCTTCTAAACAAAGAAGGACTTTATTTTTGAGTTTGAGAAGTTTAAAGTAGGAAGGATTTCTAGCTCCCACATTTGTGGCTAGGGCCAACAGATTTAAGAGCAAAGACTTAAGGCTGTCTTGGTTCTGAAATAGGTTGGCCTTAAGGGCTCGAGTGAGACAGAGGCAGGTCTGAATCCCAGCTCTACTGCTCCTGAGTTGCGTAACTTTTGGCAAGTTATTTTCATCTCTCTGGGTCTCAGTTCCTCGTCTGTAAAATGGGGACTTTAGCAGCATGTATCTTAGAGGATTAATAATTTAATGAGGGTGTGAATATGTAGTACAGTCCTCAGCCCCCAGCACCCTTCGGTTCTCTGTGGTTCTTTGCATCACAATGCTAGATTCCTGGGAAAATGGGTTCCTGGATGCTTTCTGGGGCACATAGTAGATAAGCATCTGGATAAATATAGATTTAATCCCCTGAAGGCACCTGGGCCATGAGAGTGTCTATGAATTCATAAAGCCCAGTGGGAATGGCTATTTCTGTGTCTGTGGCCAGCTGGCATGAGTTGCTGTCTTCCAGAGGCACCCAAGGGACAGCCTTCCCTTACTGCATCCATAGGTTCTGCCACACTGGCCTTTCTGGTTCTCCAATATCTCCAATTCTTTCCTCTCCAAGAGCCTTTGCATTTGCTATTCTTGCTGCCCGGAATGTCCCCTTTTTGTTATTCATCACATGTCACCTCCTGAGCAAGGCTATCCATTCCCCTTCAATCCAGAGGAACACCTCCTCCACTCCTGGCATCTCTTCTGCCCACCCGGCTCTGTATTCCCAGCCCTAATCACGACCCCCACACCATCTTTTCCTTTACTTCTTTCCATTTCTCGTTTCTTGACCCTCTCCCACTCACCCACATCCACCTTACTGTAAACTCCATGGGGAAAGGGTACTGCGGTTTGCTGTGTCCCCAGCACTTCCAGCTGGGCCTGCCACAGAGTAGGACCCCCGTATATATTACTGGATGAGTGAATGATGATCTTGAGTCAATGAATGGTCTGGATTTCAAATGCTGGACCTTACTTAGCCTCCCCAGGGCAAAATCTCAAACATGCCTTTGAGGGTCAGACAGATAAAGCATTACTTTACTCAGAAACAAGCTCCAGCCTCAGACTGCAGCCAGGGACTTACTACCTGGCTTCCGGTGGACCTGAACGAGGTCCTCGGGCACCTGCAGGGGTCCTGAGCATCAGAAGTCCCACACTTGGCAAGTAAAGCACTTGCTGGGTGCAAACCGGACCTGGCTCTGGAACGATCACCTATAGGGCTATGGCTGAAGGAGTCCCAAGCCTCTCGTCTGGTTAAGGCTAGGGTCCAATGCATGCAAGGTGTGAAGTGGGTCAGGTGGTGGAGGAAGGTGGATTCTTCAGGAAGGTTTGTTTTTGGATTTCAGCACTCTGGACAGTTTCTGAGTGGAGGGTAGTGACAGAAGCAGCTGTGGAGGAGAGCGGCCTGCCCATTTCACAGAGGCTGCACATCATTGTCTTATTTCAACTGCCCATGTGGCACTCTTAGTGGGAAAACCTAGCAGCTGTTCAGCTTGGCGTGGGGGCCTTATTTAAACACTCAGTCCCAGGTGTCTGCTAATAGGGAAGTCCCTCAAGTTAGAAAACTGTTCTGTCTTTTAAAGACCAAAAGACCTGCTTCAAACTTCCCACCTGATTGTATTTCACCCTGTGGAATCGCATTGAACAGGGCATAAAAGCCAGTATTGGTGATCACAGAATCGCTTCGGAACACTACTGTCAGGATGTCTGAGGAGGAGAAAAACATCACAGCTACTGAGGCACAGAGCTTCCCCATGGAGAGCGAGGCAATCCTGGGGCCATCAAAGATTTCAACGGAGTCATAGGGGCATCCAAGGACATCTTCCATTCTGGGGGAATCAAAGTGGAGGGTTAGACGCAGGTTAGAACTCATTAGACCTTAAAGTTTAAAAGTATGACGATCATAGGATTAGATATTTGGATTATAATTTGAATTGCATAGTAACATAAAAAATCAATTAACTTTTTCAGATACGTTATGATCAGAACTCTAATATTCTTTGAGGAATGCATGTGGCACGTGGTTACAACTTAGTAACAAATTTTAAAATAAAAAACGTTTTTGGTTGATCAAAACCTACATTGGAACATCAGGAAATGCTAATGGACACTGCAAATACATTCTTCACAGTCAAGTCGCCTGATGATCAGCATGCAATCAATTTTCGTACCGCTATAGTTCACATTTTTCATACCCAAATTCTTGGGGAGAAAAACCTTGATTTTAAAATAAAAATAATGTCAGCATATGGAAGAGTATTTGCACCTTGGCAATTATTCACAAGGTTTGTGTAGGAAGGCTGATTTTAAAGGAATAGATAACTGGTAACATGGTAGACTTCAGAGGTGTGGGTTGTCTCTGTCTTTAAGGCTTTAGTTAACAAAGAACATGTTTCTAGGATATTTTTTGGCATAGGGTATGTCTGACTCCATGGACTGAGCAACAACTTAGTGCATGCTAAAGGTGGATTTTCATAGCATTTCACAGTATTGCTGTGTTAATAGCAAGATGTATGTCACGTATGACATGAAGGGCTTTGTGCAGACTCTGCTAACAGAATCAACCACATTGGTGGAGAGTTGGGAGTTTGACATCAGACAGCCATACGTGGTTAATCTTGGGCAAATTAGTTAACTGTTCAGAGCCTCAGTTTCTTCATCTCCAATTTAGCTGACAAAGATATCTATCTTAGGGCTGTAGTGATGCTAGAATTTGACAAAGCACACAAAATACATAGTACAGAGCCTGGGCACACAGCCAAAACTAAAACAGTGCCTGCTATTATTTTATCTCATGGAGATAAAAAATGGCAGTGACTTAGGGAAATTTATTCTCTTTGTGTCAGAGAAGAGGCAATGTTTCTATTGTCTCCTTTCACTTTATGGCAACATTTAGAAGATGCAGGGCCCAAGGCTGGAGTACAGGGCTGATGTGTGTGTGTGAAAAGTCTCTTACTGTTTGTTTACAATTTAGGTAAAGGAAAAAGGAAGTCTAAGAGGATAAATATTGGTACCCAGAGTATAATGGGGCAAAAGTGGTAAGGAGGATTTCTGTGGTACTTTTAGAAAAAAAATCAAAAGAAAAACTGTCATAATAAGATTAAATCAAATGTGTTAATAAACCACTTATTGAATTTTTGGAGCTAGAAGTAGCTCAGGGGATAGTGCCACAAAATGAACCCAAACTTCAAATTGGAAAGAATTTTGTGTTCTGGCTTCATCCTTAAATGTTTCTCACTAAAAGAAATATCTGTATTATGATTTCACAGCCAACATCCTTATCTAGATAGAATCTTCTCTTAAGAAGTTGTTTTCTTACTTCAAACTTGGAATCATGAGTTCTATGCGGAAGGTTTTGTCCACATGGATCTCCCAAACACACTGGATGTCTGTTGGATAGTTTTCTGGATACTGTGGACTGGAAAATGAGCCCGAGAGACCAGAAATGACCCCTCCACAAGAGTTATGTTCTCCTGCAACAACAGGAAAAAGGGCATCAGGCATGGATTCGCTTGTGTGACCCAGTAATGACCAGCTCACCCCCGTGGCCTGGTGGAGCCAGGCAGCAGCCCCTTGGTGGGCACACAAGAGGCGGGCTGAATAGCTCTTCAGCCAAAACATCTCCTGCGCAGGAGAGTCCATTCAATCCAATTTCTGAGTCGAAAGTATTGCAGTGTGAGTTCCCTGCCTTTTCCTCTCTCCCTATCATCTGATTTAAAAGATTTTTTTTTTATCTTTATCTGCCCTGGTGATACTATCTCCTCCCTTTTTCTAAAGTGGAAGGATTCTTTCTTGCTAGGGGAGAAGCCGAATAGATCTACAAGATAGAGTGGGAAGGACAGGTGACGAGAGAGAGGCTGTATGTGCCTAGGTAAGGAGTGAGTTTCGGCAGGTTTGGGGAAGAAGAGGCTTGAGAACCACTTGGGGTCTGATGAACTGGAGACAAGGGGACACTGTGGACTGTTCTGCAAGGTCACGACTGGGACTTCCCTTTAAGTGCTTTTCCATCACTTTTTTTGTGTAGATTGTGTTTCCTTTAACTCGGTGTCTACTGAGACAGGAACTTACAGGTTTTGGGATTTATGAGAGTTAAACAAGTGACATCTAATTCTTTCACATTAGTTGTCATATTAATATAGATACACATTTACACACACACACATGTTTATTTAAAGCAGCATGCCACACAAAAGATGCAGAAAACTTAGAATCATCTAATTATTTTAGAGGAAATTTGAAAACATAATATGCTTTACTGCCCTTGTCCTTAATTTATGAAGTTGCGTAATTTTCCTCTTTCTGCTCTCCCCAACCATCTTACAACCCTCCCAGAATCCCCAGACCTCCAGCTGAGGTCCTGACTGCCCTGGCTTTCTCACAGAAGGGGCCAGGACAGGCCTGGCACGGGCAGCGGAGAAGCAGCCCCTCACACACACTATGCCAGCCCGTATGTCGTGCCCTGGTCACACCGCCTAGCACCGACTATGATGGTTCTCCTGGCATGCAGTGACCATTTCTATTTAAAATAAGTGACTACCTGTTAAGATATCCTGAGAGGCTGTGGAAGGACCTAGAAGGGGAAAAAAGACAACAATGACATCCAGGAGAAAAATACTTAGTCTTGTTTCCAAGTTAGTGAAATGTAAAGGGTTTCCTTAGAAATGTCAAAGTACTTAGAGCAAACTGAGAGAAGTCTGAAGGCGTTGAGTGAATATTCTCTACGGTCCTGTGGCAGATTAAAGAAGGCTGCAAGATTCCCGGTCCCCTCCCCTGAACCTGGGTGGGCTCTGCGACTGCTTTGGCCAACAGAATATGGTGGAAGTGACCCTGCGCCTGGAGGCTGGCAGCTTCCCTTCCTGTCTCTGAGGACACTGGCTTGCTTGTGGCACCCTGAGCATCTTATCAGAAGTGTGACTCCCCTGTTGAAAGACCAGGTGATGAGACCCCCAAGACCACCTGGAAAGGGAGAGGGTCCCGGCTAAGCCCACCCTTCCAGCTGCCCCCACTGAGGCACCAGGCAGGTGCATCAGCTGTTTTGTGTCCTGGCTGAACACCACCGAGTGAGCCTGCCCAGTGCTCTGTGCAGAAGAATCTCCCAGCCTAGCACTGTCCAAATTCCCAACTCACAAAACCATGCACGTTAACTCCGTGTTGTTGTTTTAAACCACTATGTGGTGTGGTGGCACTAGATAACCAGATGGCTCTCACGCAGCACGGTCCTCCTCATTTCCCCATCACCCAGGTAATTTTCAGTTTAGCTGAGCTACATAAAATGAAAAAACTACAGACTGCCCTTGACCCCAACCATGGCCCTCTTTTTATTTTTATTTTATTTTTTTGCCCTGCCAGCATCTTGACTTTTTCGACAGCCCTTCCCCTCTCAGTCATGACCCCAGCACAAGAAGCTGGCCTTCCCCAAGGAAGAATTTAAATAGAATATATCAAGTTCTCCAGACAAGTGTCCAAGAGAGATGCTCCTGCCAATGACTTGTGACCTGTGCACGTTCTCCAAGGCTGTGTGGGGACAGTGAGGTGCATTCAAAGGGAAAGAGATGGGGCCTGCAAATTCCAGTTCTGCCACTTTCTAAGTGAGTTGTCTTAGGTAGGCCTCTTGATCTCCCTAATCCTTGGCTGTTAGGATTAAATAAATTAATTTATGCAGAATCTCTAGCATCATGCCTGCTATTGTGCAGATGATCAGAAATGTCTGTTACAATGAAACAAAATGCCTTTTACTTTACTCCAATGTCATTTCAGAATTTGTATCATACATGTTGGTCTGATTTTTCTCATCTTTGGTTTTTATTACAGATGAATAGCATTCAATCAATAAGTTGTAGATCTTTGAAAACAGGCAAAAGCCATAATAGCCCCAAAATCATGTACTTTGGGATCAGACTGATCAGTGTCAAAACTTGGCGCCATTATTAACTTGCTGAGTGAACTCAGGAATGTTACTTTACCTTTCTGTGTCTCAAATCTCTCTTCTGTAAAAGATAAAATTCCTTTTTGCAGAGTTGTCCTGAGGATTAGCAATAATCTGAGCAAAACATCTCCCCATCTTTGTGCTAGCTTTGCCTGGTCTTTGTGTAGCTGGGGCCAATGAACGGGGGTGGTAAGGTGAGACTGGTGTCCAAGAGCACCAATGGCATGGGCTCAAACCCACTGCCTAGCTCTGGGAACATTGCTAACTTTCTATGGCTCAGTTTGTCTGGAAAAGTGCTTGGCTCAAAGAGTTATTGTGGGGATTCAATGGGTTATAGATGTGAAGGGCTCAGAACAGTGGTCCTTAGCATTCACAAGCACTTGATTAGCATCATCATTATTATTAGGAAGTTGCCTGGACTAGAAAAAAAATATGGACATACCTGGAGGTGTGGGAGGAGGCAGTTCTTCTGCATCTGAATGCATAAGGAAAGGCAATAGGTCACTCTCTTTCATGAATCCAAAGCATGCAGGAGGTACAGTGACAAGGGTGCAGGTTGGGCACAGAGGGCAGAGAACCTTGGCCTTTCTGAGCACCAGAACTGTGCCCTGGGCAACTCCAGGGTCCTTGGCCTCAGGGAGCAAGGACAGGAGCTGGGTCAACTCGGTTCCACGGCAGCTAGGGCTGGATTACCTTTGGCCTCTCTTTGCTGAATCACCTGGACTATCTGTTAAAATGCAGATTCCAGGGCCCTTCCCAAATCCTGCACTGGTGCTTTCTGGGGGTGGGCCCTGGATTTGGCAATGCCATGCTGGAAGTGGTGCTGGTGCACACTAACATTCATGGTCTCCCAAGTGCAATGGGAACTGTCCATGGCAGGGCATGTGTCTGAGTCCAGGGCTTGGTGCAGAGTACATAGTCAAGGGTTGTTGAATAAAAGAATGAGTGGATGGATAGATGAAAATTCCATTTGGGACACATAGTTTCAAAATGTCTTCAATAATAGCATTAAAAATTACTGCGTGAAAGGGGAGCTACCTGAGCAGATGACGCCAGCATCCTCGTGGTGGCCGCAGTTGTGCTCCGACCAGCCCGCGTGGGCGCACTGGCCCAGATAGCGCTCCGCCCCAGAGCACTGCAGGTTGTCCAGGAGGATGTCTCCAGAGCCCGGGCCAAAGTGGGCCTTCCCGAGGGCGGACACGGCCCGACCGCAGCCCAGCTGTCGGCACACGACTTCAGCTTCGTCCAGGTCCCACAGGTCATCGCACACAGTGCCCCAGGTCCCCTGGTGGAGGACCTCCACGCGTCCTGAGCACCGGCCTGAGCTGCCCGCCAGCCGCAGCTCTGGCCAGTCCCCTGCAGGCAGAGATGGGTGTGTGAATCCCCAGAAGACCTGCCTGGGACACACCAGCACCAGGCCCAAGAGGCCAGCAGGACCAGGGGGTCAGGGAGGGACAAGCCCTATCTTGAGTCTTGGGGCTTGTTCCTCATGTTTCTCTTATGTTCCTGAGTTGCAGGCTGTGGGTTTCAAGCCAGTTTAACTTCATTTCAACGGTATCGACTTGATTGCCTTTCCTCTCAGCCACTCATGATGACAGCTATAAGCCAAAATGAGAAGATTCCTGCCCTCAGGGAGCCTAACAACTATTTATCAGTCAGATATAGACACCAGTATGTTGTGCGAGTCCACATTGTAATAAACGCAGTGAAGGAAAGAGCAGGATGCTAGGCCACAAGGAGGCTAATGGTGGTGGTGGTGGTGGTGGGCCTGGCAGACTCTCCTTAAAGCAGCGAGAAGGAGCTGGCCAGGGAGGCATTGGCGAAAGCCTTTGAGCTAGAAGGAAATGCATGTGCAAAAGACCCTGAAATGCCATTTCTTTCCTGCACATATCTCTAAAAATTATGGACTTACACATACACACAGAGTCATCATCACATGTAAAAAAAGTCAAAAGCAATGATTCCAAGTAAGACTTTTGACTAGTGTCTCAGTGGTGTGAAATTCTCTGCATTTAGATAGAGGGTGAACTTTGAGCTGGAAGAATAAATTGCCCTAGGAAAAATGAAGAACAGCAGATATTTAAGTCTCATAAAAAAACAGTGGCCTACCTGGGCTTTTAATAAGTGATTCTTCAGCATCTGTTTATAGAAAGAATAAATATGTCAGTATTCTTCAGAAATCCTGACTTTAATGATGGAAGAGAAAGGTTTTAATTCCACCCTTGTAAGTTTTTTCTAATGTATTATGAATTGCTTATTAATAAAAATAAAAATTTTATTTAAAAATGAATATATTAATTATTCATTATTTTTAGACATTTATTATTAATCTGATATGGAAAAAATGAGTCTAGGAGAACCAAATTCATCTATGGACAAAAAAGAAAGCTTCTCTCTGGTCACTGGTCTGCTAATGCCTTAGGAGAAAATGGCCAGATGTGAATGGCACATTTAGGAGATGATTTAACTTACTGACTTTGCAGCAGGCAAATTTCACTTTGGGAAGTCTTTGGGGCACTTCAGGTTTAGAGAGTCATCCCCAAGAACATCAAAGGAGGAAGAACATGTGGCCTGTGAGGCTCTAACTGGGTCAGACATGCCCTGCATGGCAAGACGCCACAGCGCAGATGGGCACACGGCCACCCCAGCGAACAGGACAATGCTCTTAAATATACACCCAAAGTAAGAGCCACAGGTACAGGTGCTAATACACAACTGAGCTGCTTGTCACATGTCAAGTCTATGTAACAAGGGCCGCCTCGAGTCACGGTTACTGGTTCTTTCCAATCACACCAAGCATTGTAGCAGTAAATTTACCAAAAGGCATCTTATTATCAGAAAGGTGATTTAACAGATTCCGGAGGTGACCAACTTACTTCTAGCTAACTTTTTGCTCATGAGTAAATACAAAGTATTTTTTAAAATTGTGGTTGTCATAATGCAAATCAAATTAGCCATTTTAGTTCACTAACTTCTTGGCATTGGCATTGGGTGAGGAAGATGGTAGTAAAAATTGCCAAATATGCAGCCCTTTGTCAGGCACGATGCAACTGCTTTAGAGAAGACAGCTCAAAGCCTCTGGCAATCCTGCAAGAGAGCAACCTGTCTCCTACGTTTACTGATGAAGAAACTGAAGTCCTGAATGTTTAAGTGTCGAGTGTTAGTAGCAGTTCTGAGACCCATACCCCAGCATGTCCAGCTCTGAAGTCTTCTCTAGCTTTCCTGCATGGGACAATCTCTTTGAATGAAAGGCCTTTAGATAGCACCTTAAAAGTTCCCATAATTAAGCACATTCTTTGCACATGTCTGTATTTAGTAAAGCACACATTTCTTTGGTAATTCTTACCACCACCAAATCAGAAAATCAGGAGGTTTTATTCTGGGAGGCTAGCTCTCCTGTCTGTGTGCCTGACAAACTGAATTCTAGCAGGTGGTCTCCTAACACTTGGAACTGGAGATGAATGTCTGCAAGAGGAGAGGCTACCTGAGCAGATGACGCCAGCATCCTCGTGGTGGCCGCAGTTGTGCTCCGACCAGCCCGCGTGGGCGCACTGGCCCAGGTAGCGCTCCACCCCAGAGCACTGCAGGTTGTCCAAGAGGATGTCTCCAGAGCCCGGGCCAAAGTGGGCCTTCCCGAGGGCGGACACGGCCCGACCGCAGCCCAGCTGTCGGCACACGACTTCAGCTTCGTTCAGGTCCCACAGGTCATCGCACACAGTGCCCCAGGTCCCCTGGTGGAGGACCTCCACGCGTCCTGAGCACCGGCCTGAGCTGCCCGCCAGCCGCAGCTCTGGCCAGTCCCCTGCAGGCAGAGACCTGGTGACCACTGCCCTCTGGGACACTCACATGTCCCCTGAGCTGGCTGAGCTCCCCACCCCCAGACAGCTATTAGGGTGGAGAACTTGGTAAGAACCAGTTAACTGGTTAATTGATAGTAATTAAGATTGTCAATGTTTAGCTTAAAAAAATCCACTGAGTACCTATTGTGCCAATCTGTTTTGGCTAAATGCAGAAAAGCTTTATAAATAAATGTCACAGTGATTTGTGATTTTGTGAAAGGCTTTTGCGTTCGTGCTCACCTTCACTTTTATAATAACTTAAGAAGGTAAACAGAAGATTATCAAATGCTAATTTTATTTATAAGGAAACTGAAAGTTGGAGAAGCAAAATGCTTCACTCCAAATCCCACATTTGGTTGGTAGCAGGTCTAAATTCAGGTGTCCTGATTCCAAAACTCACTAGTTTTCTCTGCTATTCTATCTCATTGCCTCTGGAATGGCTTTGACATTCTATTCACTTTGAAAAAAAGTCTATTAGACCTTAGATTTGAGGTTAACTATGAGCAGGACTGGCCATATAAGAAATAGATAGACCCCCACTAAAGGCACTTGGAAGCTGCTGAGGCTTTGATGACTCTGAAAGGCACTGAAAAAATGAACTTTGCTCACCCTGGGGTGCTAAAGCCAAAAGATCCCAAGAGTTTTGAGTGGCCTGAAAAACTGTGCAAAGATGGACTATTTGCAATTGATTCAGTTTGTGCTGATGGGTCAGGAATGAGGCAGATACCAAGAGGAAAGGACACCTGGTAAACGAATGGGTGCATTCCGGGGCTTACCTGGTCTTGCTGTTACTGTCCTGGGCGCTGCTGTTGGGATTGCTGTGGGTACAAGACAACACCCTGAGATACAAAGCGAGGCCTTAGGCTAGCCAAGATGGCAGCATTCTGAGACCAGTGTCTACAGATGCCCAGATCTGCCTGATCATTCTCCCTATCATCTTTATAATAAGTGACCTCCCACATCAAACTGTCTTTACGTGGGGATCTTGATGTTGCTCAGTGTGTGGGATCCAACACAGATCATATTCTCTCCCTCTGCCCAGTCACCGGAAGTATAACAACGTTTAGATCATGCCATTCTGTGCCAAAATGCAAACATTCACAGTGTTCTTCTGGGGAAAATGTCATTTTTTCCATGTGCTTCTTCTTGTTAACTCTCCTAAATGTGGAGGGTTTGATTAGGTGTGTCTCATTGTCTTTGATAAAAACAAGGAATTAAGAAATCAAATAGGCAACTGTCCACCTACAGTGGCCCAACTGTTGATAGGTGTAACTTGGTTCCATGGTGAATGGGCATCATACTTGTGCAAAATGAGGGGAGACAGAATCACCCAGTTATGGTGGACTGTACGGGGAATTAGGAAATGTATATGAGAGAGATCAGACCATGACAGATGAAACAGTGACACTGAACGTGACTCACTGATCAGATTCGGGGTCCGTGAAACTGCCTCTGCAAATACAAGGAAACCAGAGCTGGTCAGTCAGTTACAGTGATTGCCCCGACCCCCTTCATGACACATTGCATGTCCTCTGGGTTCTGTAGCACATTTCCCAAGCCTGCTGGCTGAGCCACCCCGGTGCTTGCAGAGAGCACAGGAGACTGTTCTGAGCCACATCCTGGCCAAGGGGACGCCAGAACTGTGAATGAGGCTCCACCTCTTTTCTCCTATGGTAGGTAGTGCAGGACCCATCATCACTGGGTGATGTTGGGACAATTAGTGAACCTCTCAGGCCTCAGTTTCCTCATCTGTCACAGGGGAAGGGCCCAGGTTTGTCTGAGGACTAAAGCGGATAACACATGTAAAGTGCCAAAAATAGTGCCTGGCCTAAAATAGGCATTCAATACACATTAGCTGTTATTTTAAACACTCGTTACTACCTACGCTCGAGTGCATGTGCTTCATCAGAAACCCCTGGCGTAGCTTCTGCTTGCCTTCTCGCCCTGTTCCTTTTGTGTCCCCCCAGGTTTAAAAGCAAGTCTCAGGCTGTGCCTCCCACATTGTCCTTAGTATCTGTAGCCTACACATTGTTCTCTGTCTTCCCTAACGTCTTTTGCTGAGGTGCATGCACCTGTCACTTCAGTATATTCTATCAGTCCTCTCACTGTATTACACATGTCCATCTTGAATTCCGTCTAGGTTGTACATAAGCCCCACTGAGGCTGGGGCCACACCTCCTTCTTCTGCTGCACCCACCTAGTACTAGACTCCGAGCAACTACAGAAATGGCTTCCTACTGGGCTGACTACGAAATGCTTACAGGACATGAAAAGGCCACGATCAAGCTGCCAATCATTGAGCATTCATGACATGTCCTCACTACGCTAAGGGCTTGACTTGTGTCATCGCAGGGAACCCTCACAAGAAGCCTATGAAGGAAGGTTCTCTTACGCCCATTATACAGCAAGGGGTTGAGGCACAGAGAGGTCAGCTCTCTTGCTCAAGGTCCCTGAGTCAGAGATGGTGCTCCACCCTGTCCCCAGGCAGACTGTCCAGCTCCGGAGCTCCGGCTCTTGACACCTGTCTTACCTTTGGTTGCAGAATAATAATAAGCAACAAAGTTCTTTCCTATGTTGTTGAAGCTTCGGAAGTACACGAGGGTCATTGAGTTGGAGGAGGACGAGTAGGTGAGGTAGGTTCCAGAGCAGGTCTTCCCCAGGGACTTGGCCAAGGCTGGAGGGCCGTCCAGGATTTCAAAATATTCATTGGTGCAGTCGAGGCTGGGGAAGCAAATACCGATGGGCGTCCCTTAGCCTCCTCCTCAACGGGTCCTAGAGGGAGGCTATGAGGCAGACCCTTCATTTCATCAGTGTAAAGAGGCTGGGGACTGCTTGAGGCCTGTCAGTCATTCAAACATGGTGTGGATTCCTTTGATCCCACTTGGGCTTTCTGAGAGCCTTAAGGGGGTGGGGCCTAACTGGCAGAGGGAAGAGGGGCTAAGCGGGTGCACTTCTGCCAAGGCCCGAGACCACAGGGTTCCTTGCAGCTGAGGGCCAAGGGCCAGCCGGTGTTTGGCCTGCTGGACCATGGCTCTGGGTTCCGACCAACTTTCACAGACTTTGGCAGGCAGCCTGCCAGTGGGAAGTGCACTACCAAATCTGCCCGGCTTCGTTGGTGGAAGGCATCTGATTTTGTCCCTGTTGTTCCTCAATGTGAAGTTTTGTTCAGAAGCCGTAGCGATAGAATCAGAAAACCATTTTCATGCCTCAAGTCATAGTCTGATTAAGCAAAACTCTGGAGTTAAAAAAAAAATTTAGGTTGTTCCTGGGATTAATTTCCATAAGCCATTCATGTATGAATGATACCAACCTTGACTATTTATAATGTCAAAACCTAAAATTTCTCAATTTACTAAATCTGGGAGTTCCGTGGAATCTGCATTTTTAATTAGCAGGCAGGAATACATGCATTCTCTCTCCCTTTCAGTCTCTTTCTCTCTCCTACCCACACACCAAGCATACATACACAGCTATGCAAAGCACATAAGGTGAATTCAATTTTAATTAAAAAATCATGGAAGCACATAAAAACCGATCATCCTTCTATATATTAAGAACAAACATGGAAATAAAAATTCAAAAAATATAATTTACAATCACTCCTTCTTAAAAATGAAAACACCTACAAAAAACTAACAAAATATGTATAAGATTTGTACGCTAAAAATTACAAACAGTGGTTACAAAAAATAATACCAAGAGCTAGTTAGGATATGCAGAAGCTGGATTTGCATAAGTTGCTCATGGGAATGTAAAACAGTAGGCACTCTGGGAAACCGTTTGGCATATTTTTAAAAAGCCAGAGGTGTGCTTACCACACCTGGTGTGCACTCTTGACCATTTATCTCAGAGAAATAACACCTGCATATGAATGTTCACAGGAGCTTTGCTTATAGCAACAAAAGACTAGAAACAATGCAAATGCTCTTCAGTGGGGACTGGGTAAACAAACTGGCATCCACAAGTAGAATACTTCTTAGCAACCAAAAGGAACAAATCACTGATACACACAACAACCTGGATGGATCTCAAGGGCATTACGCTGAGTGGAGAAAGTCAATCTCAGGAGGATACATCCTGTTCGATTCCATTGATATGACATTCTCAAAATGACAAAATGACTGAGAGGGAGAACAGATGAGTGGTTGCCAGGGGACTGGGGGGTATGTGATTTGTGAGTATAAAGGGTAAAGGGTGGTTCCTTTGAGGTAATGGAACAGTTCTGTGTCTAGATTATTGTGGTGGTTACGTGAATCTATATATGGGGTAATATTGCACAGAACTACACACACACACACACACACACACACATGTTAAGTGTGTAAAAAATGGTGAAAACTGAGTAAGGTCTAAGGTCTAGCTAACAGTATTGTACCAATGTCAACATCCTAGTTTTAGGATTGTTGTACAGTTACATGAGATGCCAGCACTGGGGGAAGCTGGGTGAGGGTACCCGGGACTCCATGTGTTATTTTCGGGACTTTCTATGTGTCTATAATTATTTCAAATAAAAACTTAACAAATATATATATCAAGGACTCTATTGCTTATGGGAATCAACCATGGGAAAAATGTTTGGAATTTTAAACTACAGAATGTACTCAAGTAATGTATTAGGACTTACTTAAGATACGGAAATGCGAGCAGTACGTGATCAGACGTGTTTGCCTTGATTTCCCACACACAGGTTATGTTGTCATGCATCTCGTTCTGCGGGGGGTTCCTAATTGCTCCAGATGAATTAGTAATAACACTGCCACAATGAGGTTTTTCTGAAAGTGGAAAAGTATTTGAGAATTTCAGCTTTTTTTGCATTGTTCAGTTCACTGATTTTGTAATTCACACTTTTATTCCTTTCATTTTTTTTCCCCCAAAACATTTCATTGGCCGCTACTTTGTGGGTATCTCTTAAGACATATTAGAGGCATAAACTAGTCTAAAAACTCTTACTGACTTAAGAAATTAGGGCATGAAAGTGTCTGAATTTTGAAGTATCTGTCACTTCTGAGAACTCTGCCGCTGCCGCGGGCTTGCAGGGCGGAGCAGTGCTCCCCCATCCGCCAGAATCTTTCCCTCCACTTACTCCCTAGCGGTGGGTTCTGCAGCTTTCATTTATGCCAGGCAACCAGAAGTGATCCGTAAGCTCATTTTCCAATTAAAGGTGAGCCCATACAGAGCCTCCCTATATATATATGAAGATGGCAGTGTTCTGCCCACCATCAGTTGTAATTTATTAAAATTATACTATTAAAAATCCACTACTAAGTGGAAAAGAGTTGACCTGAGTCATCCACCCCTTCTAACACAGATATGGTCCTATGTCCATCTGTCCATCCACCTGTCCACTTCGTTCTCCATCTGCTTGTCTGTCTATCCATCTCTGCCCAGTTTTAGGCCAAAATTACAGGTGACACTTGTGGTAACAGCTTTCTCCATCAGAACTTCTGGCTGTGTAAGACTCAGACCTCCACTAGATTGGCCCTGGTCATCCAGCTGCGGCTCTTCCCTAGAAGGACCAGCCAGGTTCTGCAGGCATTAGTGTGATGTTAGCCCTTTATTGCCAAGTCGTGCTAAGAAAAGTTCAGAGGAGCTTCTGAAAGCCCCAGATACTCCTCTGCAAGAGCAGAGGGGGGGAAAAGGCAGAGGAAACAAAGGACGGAGGAGGACAGAGATCGTTAGGGAAGGACAAAGGGTGGAGAAGAAAATCATGGTGGAAGCCCTCTGAAATGATGCCCTTGGGTAGCACCCTGGAATGCTGCTGTGTCAGTGGCTGTGTGTGGGTCCCTCATGTGTGGTGCTCATGTTGGGAGACCAAGAAGGCTGGCATTGTTTCATTATTTGGACTTCCTTCTTGGACTGAACGGAAATGGAATTAGAACCATAAGTTCATTGGCTTTCACTGTCAGTTTATCATGCAGAGCACAGGTTCAGAGGGGTGACCAAGACAGGGAGGTAGTATTTTGCTATTTCCTTGAAGAATTACTTCTGGGCTTGAGCTAGAAGATGATGGTCAGGTAGCCAAGGACACCAGAGTCTCACCTGCAGCCATCATCCCTGCCATGACCGCCAGCGGGCGACCTGTCAAACACACAAAGGACACATGGATTGTCAGCTGGCACGAAGGTCCACAGCCTTCTGCACGTGAGACCCCGAGGAACATGCAACAAACACACTGTCTGGGCCCCTCCCAGAACTACTGAGTCAGTCTCCGGGGGAGAGGCCAGAGCAGGTAGGGATTCCACATGTGGGAGGGAAGAGGCACTCATCTAGAGCCTGCCTAAACTTTGACGTATTCTTCTCTTGTCACACACACAAATGAGAATTTTTGAAGTTTGAGAAAGCTGTGTGCAATTCTGTATCCTACAGCCAATTCCAGTTGCCCAAGGGTTAGGAGTTACAGGCTTCAATGTAAGAATAGGAAGATACACCAATTTACCAATTCCGTTGTCCTGGTGGGGCTTTGAGAAGGTGAGCCAGGACCTAAGGATGCTGTGGACCCTCCTCCTAACCCTCAACATCTCTCTACCAGTGACGCCTGGCCTAGAACCTCCCATTGGAGATTGTCTCCCAGGACCAACCCCTTCCCACCTACGAGAGTTGAAAACCCACGATAGGATGGGACTGAAGCTTTACTAAACCTTGTGCATTCAGCGTTGTTCCTAACTCAGTCTTTGCCCAGAAGCTGGCTAAGGGCAGGACACCGAGGGACCTAGGGGTGTGATGGATGAGAGTGGGCACTGGTGTGGAGAACTCCTGGTGTTGGCATTGAGGTCATGTGGGAACACCAACAGCGAGGGAAGCTCCGTGGGGCCAGGGCAGCGCCCGGAGCAAGGCAGAGGCAAGGGGAGGGCAGGAATGGAATTGTCACCTTGACTTTGTCCCGGTCTGGCGCATCTGCCATCTTCCCTGGGCAGGAAGTGTCCTTAGCCACCTGTTATTTCTTAACCACCCCCCACCCATATCTTGTTGCTATTGCCTCACAATCCTCAGAACTAACAAACCCAAAGTGCTCTACAGAAGTGTGAGAAATCTGCTTCCTGTGTGTAAACCGCACGGTGGAGGATGGGGGGACATCGTGAGGCTGGGCCACGTGATCTCTAAGGGGCCGTCTATCTCTGCCACTGGACAGCCGGCTGATTCCATGTCTTCCCGTCACCACTGGCTTGGAGAACAAGACACACCCACTTCCCAGCAGAACTTCTTCCCCAGAGATTTGATAAACTGTACGTGCTAGTATCGCCTTCCCTACCTGGTGGCGTGACCATTGCGTAGTCAGCATCTGTAAGCAGAAAGGATTAAAATGATCAGCTGTGAGCAAATAATGTACTGGTTCATTTTCAGTAGTTATTTTCACAGTGTCTTTTGAAAAGTACTGTCTTGGAAAGAGCCAGAGCCGGGCTCTGCTTGGGCGGCAGCGGGGATTACCTGAGCAGATGACGCCGGCGTCCTCGCCGTGCTCACAGTTGTGGGAGAACCAGCCAACGTGGGAGCACTCCTGCAGGTGCCCCTCGTCGCCCCGGCAGTGCACGTTGTCAAGGAGGATCTTCCCGGAACCCTTCCCAAAGCGGGCCTCTCCCGGGGCCGCAACGGCCCAGCCGCAGCCCAGCTGTTTGCAGACGATGTTCGCTTCTAGCAGGTCCCAGAGGTCATCACACACAGTGCCCCAGACTCCCTGGTAGAAAAGCTCCACGCGGCCCGCACAGTTCCCACGGCTGCCGACCAGCCGCACAGGGGCCCAGCCTCCTGGGGAAGAGCGGGGGTTTGAGGGGTGACAGTGCTCCCTTTGCCTGCTGATGCCTGGGCTGTCTTCCACCCAGCCCAGCTTTCCTTGTTTCCATGACTTTGCTGCTCACACCCTTCGTGCCCTGCCATTCCCCAGATGCGTGTGCTCTAAGAGGCCTACAATGTCTTCCTAACTCACACCCTATGTTAAGACAGCTTGCCTGGGTTAGACTGTTCACAGAAATGGCCACAGTTCTCTTCCTTAGATTTTCACTCTTTACAATGTGACAGTGCAGCTCTGCCCATCAAGAGGTTGAGCTTATTTTCCTACTCCTCGATCCTGGGCTGGTGGCCCCTGACTTGCTTTGGCCAACAGAATGTGCTGGAAGTAACGGTGCACCCACGCGGAGCTGAGGCCTTGAGAGGCGAGAGGGCTTCAGTCCGCTCCGTGGGAATTCCGAGGCAATCACGTGAAGAAGCTTGTTCTGGACCGAGTGACGAAGCACACATGGCCTCGGCACGCCTGTCGCCTAAGATGACAGCTATGGAGCTATAAGACACGTGAGGGAGGCCATGCTAGGCCCGGCAGTCTTCAACTGACCCGCCAGCTAGTCACAGACACCGGACCAAGCCAAGACGAGCCAAGCTGAGCCCAGGCAGGCAGAACTGAGCGACGATGAGAGGGGAGAGGGGAGCCCGTGCCTGAGAGTAAGGCTCGAGGGCCGCTCAACTCCTTGCTTGTCTGAACTCCCCTGACTGAGCTCCCCCCACAGAGAAAGCAAGGTGGGGCCTCTTGTACGGCACAGACCACCTCCTCCTCATGTTATGGCTTTCTGTGGACACGACTTATCTCCCTACTAAGCTGCAGACTCCCTGAGAGGTGGGACTACGTCCGGTTTGGTGTTGGGTACTCGGTAGGCACGCAAGATAAAAATGCTGTTAAGCAAGTGAAGGAAAGAAAGATGTGGAAAGAACAGATCTTCAATGTTCTCATAACAAGAAGAAAAATTCTGTGAGTATGTATGGTGATGGGTGTTAACTGGACATATTTTGATCATTTCACAATATATGTAAATATCAAATAATTATGTTATATACCTGAAACAAATACAATGTTATAAGCCAAGTAGACCTCAAAAAAAGTGCAAAAAGGTGGATACAAAGAAGAGAGTTTGGACAGATACATTAAAAAATGTTGACTTAAAAATTTTTTTATAAAATATGGAGTGTGAATTCAGGCAGTCGAAACTCACAGAGCCAACGAGGGTGCCTTTGGTGATCACCGCATCCCCAAGGTGATCACCGCGTCCCCAAGGCCACAGCCAACAGTCAGGAGTCAGGGCCTCTGCCAGGCCTGTTCCCCCAGGGAAGCTCTCCGACTCCGAGGTGGTGATAATGGCTCCTCTCTGTCCCCCCTCAGTCTTTTGGCTGTACAGCCAGATAAAGGGAATCAATTGTCCATTTTTTTACTCCTGTCTTATCTGACTTGAGGCTGGACCTAATTTCTAAACAAACCAAAGCCCAACTCAGGGTTGAGTATCCTAAAATATTACTCATCCATGTGTACAGCAAAACATCTTCAAGAGCAACCTCATTCTTCATTGATTCTGTAAGGTTGCTGGCCAGCCCTGTGCTGTGATTGGAAAGCATATTAATGTCTCCCACCCTGCAGCTCATGGTGAGTCTAACTACCTGGTGTCTCCCCTCCCTGGCACAATCCCATTGCCTCTCACCATTTAATCTTGGCTTAGACCCACAAATTGGCATGGAGACCCTCCTCTGGGCACCCACATGCCCTGTGCTCCCCAGCACAGTATTCACCACACTCGTTTGTAAGAGTACCTCCCCATCCCTGCTGCTGACTTAATCTGCACTAGGGTCAGCTTTGTTTATTGTTTTATTTATATATCCCCAGTGACATTATATATCCTTAGTGACACATGTTCGTTCCGTCATTCATTGTCAAATGAATAAAGTTGTGCAGAAACAAAAAGAAACAACCTTACCTGGAGGTGCAGAGGAAGCTGCATGTTGGGCCTCAGATATCACCGAGGACATGGGAAGTAGGGTCTCGTGGGCTGTCGGGGGAAAAGGAAGGACTGGCATCAAGGAACAGTCAGAACATTGGAAGAAGATACACAGTGGCTTCTGGGGGCACCTGCTTCCTCCCAGGACTCAGCAGGATAACGATGCACCTTCATCCCACGGCCAGTGACCTCACATCCCCAAGGTCTCCATGTAGAGCAGGGCATGGTATTACTGCCTATGGGCGAACTAACATGCACCACATGGCCACTGGCAGAAGCCAGGCTCATGGGCAATCTGCCCCAAGTGGCCTGTGTACAAGAGGCCATCAGGTGGCCGTCACCTTCCTCTTGACTTCCTTCTCCCCGGGTGTGTCATGACTTCACCTGAGCAAAGCAAGGAAAGTCACGCAGCAGTTCCTGGGGAGCAGGGGGTGTGCACAGGGATGAAGGCATCAACTCTGAAATGTGTGAGGAGAGCTCTGGGGGGGAGGGAGCCCCTCTATTCCTTGACTGTGATTACACAGCTCAGCTGTATACATGGCCTTAAAATGCATGAGTTCTATGGTACGTAAGTCAAAGTGTTTAATTAAAAAATAAGATGGGTTGATGGATGAATAGAGGGATGACAGCTGGATTAATGAGTTGATCATACAATCTAGGTGGAAGTTCATTGTTAAATTTTTCGAACTTTGCTGTATATTTGAAAACTTTCATAATCAAACACTGGGGAGGCGTGTGCCTCAGTTTCTACCACAAGACTTCTATCTCTGATTTTCTACGACAGCCTCTTGCTTTCCCCAGTGACATACACTTAATTCAGCCAATGCACATGGCTGCTTGTCCTCTCCTCAGTCACCGAATGTTAAAGGCATGCAATTTTAGGGAGCATGGACTCCAATGTGCCTGTTCTAATGACACGTGAGAACCAAGGACATTCAGCTGGAGAGCGGCCACCCAGGACCAGATTCCTACAGGGCTCCTTCCATGCCCCACAGCACCGCCCTTAGGGGGGCGACCTGGCATGTGACCCAAGGAAGGAACCAGTGCTCTGAGTGCCTGCCAGATGCCAGCTATCTTTAGGCATTGACAATTCATGTCCCTCTTCAATCCCCTACGTTATTCTTACTTTAATGAAGAGGAATCGAGACGAATGGGATTGAGAGATGATATAACGTGGCACTGAGGTCTCATAACTGGGATCACATATGTCATGTCTTTCTCTCCTGCTGGGGTGCACAGCCTACGAAAGAAGCCACCTAGATGGTTTTGATCACTGCCGTAGCTCCAATGCTTATCGGCAGAGTTTGATATGTGGTGGATACTCAATATCCACTGACTAAATGGATGAGTGAATGAATAAAGCGGGGGATCAAACAGAATCTGAGTCCAAACCTCATGATCTTTTACACATTAAGCCGAATCTAGCAGATGATGCTGAATGTAATACGCATCCTACCTGTAGGCAGAGCAGCTGCAGAATCAGCACCTGGCAATGTAAAGAGAGATTGTGCCCATTATCTTCTTAATTGGTGAAAGCTTACTGGAATGTCCTATGTTTAGGGAGCTAAGGGAAGCAGAAAGAGAGGGAAAGGCCCTGCCTTGAGAATCTTGGCATTTCCTGGGGATGTGAGGCGTGAGACCAGGCAGCAAATGTTGAGTGTCCCGGGAGGGCTTCAGAGGTCAATGCTGCCCCAGGGGCATTAGGCGTTGAGGTGTGGCTCAAGAGGCACCAGGTGCCACCTGGCAGGGCTTGTCATTTGTACTGGAGATGTTATTCCAGTTGCCAGTGGGACAGAATCAGAACAGACCGGGGTGTACTGTGGGGCAGAGGGACACATAGGTTTGGGAAGGTCACCATGCCCTACATAGAGGGCCTAGAACATCAGCTGGCAAATCTGGCCCATCGCCCAGGGGTCACAAACTCAAACCCACAAGTTTCTCAGGGCCACAGGTAACTTGAGTAATAGGCAGCACTGTGTGAACTGGAAAGCTGTCTCCAGACCAAAGGGCAGCTTTTTCTCAGATCCAGCCAGTTACCGTAATAAAAGAGTTTGTTGTTTTGAGCCTCAACTTGAGCTTTTATTTTGTTCACGTAATGTAAGAATTTGGATTTTTAGGCCAAATACTCTGATTTGCTAAATTCAAATTCAGCCTAAACTTTCAAACCAAACAAGCCACTTCCAAGCCTGGAGGCAGCCGATGAGCCATCCTGAGCCCCTCCTGCAGTCAAGGGGATGGTCGGGCTGATGCGTAACTGAAAGGATGCCCGAGACACTGGTTGCCTGCCTGGATCCACGGACATTCCTAAGCTGGGCAGCGTCGTGGGTGTGCCTGTGTGTGGAGAGGTGGGTACTGAGACAACAGGAGTCGTCCTCCGAATAGGACTGATAGCCCGCCCCTCACCTGTGCAGACGATGCCGGCGTCCTCCAGGTGCCCGCAGTTGGGCTGGGCCCCGTCCCCACGCGCGCACTGCCCCAGGTGGCTCTCGCTGCCCACACACTGCATGTTGTCCAGCATGATCTTCCCAGAGCCTGCCCCAAAGTGGGCCCCTGTGGGGGCCGCCACCGCCTGGCCACACTGCAGTTGGCGACACACGACAGCGGCCTCGGCCAGGTCCCAGAGGTCGTCACACACGGTCCCCCAGGTGCCCTGGACGAGAACCTCCACTCGGCCTGAGCAGCTTCCCATGCCGTCCACCAGCCTCACGGCCATCCAGTCCCCTGGGGAGGAATGAGGAAGAGAAACTGGGGGTCTGGCATGCCCGACCGAACAGGCCACTTCCAAGCCTGGAGGCAGCCGATGAGCCATCCTGAGCCACCCCTGCAGTCAAGGGGATGGTTGGGCTGATGCATAACTGAAAGGATGCCCGAGACACTGGTTGCCTGCCTGGATCCACTGACATTCCTAAGCTGGGCAGTGTCGTGCGTGTGCCTGTGTATGGAGAGGCGCGTAATGAGACAACAGGAGTTGTCCTCCAAATAAGGGGGAATTCTTTAGTTAAAGCTGGACTCTGACTCCAACTTTTGTTGCAGTCAACTTCAGTTTCCTCCCAAAGGTTTCCTTCATCCTTTAAAGTCCTTACGTGATTATGTCACAGTCCTCATGCACCCACACATCAGAATAGCCAGAATAATCTTCCGTTAGAAATTCTTTCAGTAATACACTATTATATTCCCTCTTCCAGAAGATGAAACTCTCTTTAAGAAATTTCCAGAATTCCTAAGTTCACCTAAAAGACCATTTATCCATAAGTTATTCCTCTGCCATAGACAGGGATAGAAAGATGAGAAGTCAGTATATCTAATGAAATAAGACCCTAGACTGTCCACAGGCAGATTATAGTGAAATAGACCCCTTGTCATCAGGACTATATTAGTCTCAGAGCAACTTGGTCCCACAGCCCCATAAATCTTTCTTTATGGCTTTACTATAAGAGACTGAGAATGGGAACTAACATTTGTTGTTTCTGAGTTAAGTGCAAGAGCCTCAGAGATTCACAAACTTAAACTTTTCTCCTTAATCTTTACAACAACTCCATGGGGGTAGAGGACTGAGTTCCATTTCACAGAAAAAGAACCAAGACCCAGGAAGTGAAGAGCCTTGCTCGAAATCCCATGGTCTGTAAGTGGGCTATCTCCCACTTTATCTCTGCCTTGACTTCCCCCTGCTTGGAGAAACTCCTCTCTCAGGCCACCCATCAGACCTTCATTTCTCAGGCTTCACATACCTGTAGGTGCAGGTGTCAAGGCCTCAGGGGCTGTGGTCAGTGGAGGCTCTGAGACACCGTCGGCTAGAAGGAACCACACAGCTGGGTCACCATCAGTCAGTAGAGTGAAAAGAATAAAGTAAACAGACTGCTGGAAGGACTCGTTATAAGCCCTTTTGAATCCTTTTGTTTTATTTTGATTCATCTAAATAAGTCATCATCACCACATCAAACCAGAGTATTTAGCTTTTTATTTATCTATTATATGTTTATGGTAAACTTAACCTTAAATCCTTGGTGCAGTAGAAATAAATCTTTAAAAATCAGAAGGCAAATTTAAGAACATTGTGCTTATGGAAACCTAAAGGAAATAAAAGCAATCTCTACAAATAATAATGCCATGTGCCATCATTCATTAACAAATATCCAATTCATTCATCATTCATGAACAAATATGTATCCACTGTAAAGAAAGTGAGACAGAGTGCCTGTATTTCAAAGGCTTGTAACTCAGTCAGAAGCCAGAAGCATCCAAGTACCTGGATGATGAGGTGAATTATGAGGATGTGAACAGAAAGGATACACAGACAGAGGGTGTTTCCTTGTGGTGGCCAGGGGAGGCTACCTTGAGAAACAGAGCATCAAAGCCACAATAGGACTTCAGTGTGTGGAAGAGGAGGTTTCTGGCAGCACAGATTTTGGAGAAAAGCAACCTTGAATTTAGATATTCAGGGAGATGAGGTAATGTGTATTTGTCTTGATGAGAATATTGTGGTAGCATATGCATTAATCCCAAATACCTGAACTTCCTGTTTTCCTTACTCACATTATGCAGAAAGCTTCCTAAGAGTTGGTACAAAGGAAAAGGGGATTTGGGTAAAGTGTATTTCAGGGGCATGACCTCCTATGACTTCTAGGGCGGATTTTACAGGGTTAATTGTTTATGAAAGGCTCCTAGACACTGGTAGTAAAGAAACCTGTTTAATTTGTTTAATGCCATGTTTCATAAATTCATGGAAATTATGTGTGTGTGTCTCTGCGTGTGTGTGCGCAATTCATCTTAACATCTTGTTAAGCTAGTGGTTCTGGGAACATGTTCTCAGAAACATCTTTATTTTACTACCTCAAAGTTCCTAGTAGGGGCTGGAGGTGCCTAGCGATGCTTGTTATTAAATTTACAGTTTTATTCTTATTTCTAGGAAAATGAACTAATTTGTATTAAATGAAAAATATAAATATATGGGATATAAGGTTTCAGTGTAAACTCAAAAAAGCTACGTTTACGTACCTCTTGGCATTTGTTCTTCCCTAGAGGTGACAGGGGCAGTTGGTATTTCAGCAGCTGTAGTGAAACATATCATCGATTTGTGGTGAACAGCCCCTCAAATAAACAAAACTAACTCTGAACAAAGGGAAAGCCATCTGGCACACCAAACCAATTTCTAGTATCTCTTTGTGAAATATAAGGAGCCAGTTCTAAAGGGCTTAGGAAATTTCTAGCCTAACATGATTGTTTTAATCTGGGATCTAATTCTTACTTCATCACATATTACAAGTGACTGTCCATTTCCCAGTCTATAAAACTGGGAATAGGAAATAAGTTTATAAACTAAGAAGTGACTAAGTCGAAGAAATTATCATAATATCCCCAAAAAATACTTCATTATTTTGGAAAAAAAAAAAAAAGCTAGCTCACTAACCACAAAAATAAATATTGAAATATTTTAAAAAATTAAAAAATACCTTTTACAGTAACATAAAAAACATGAAATTCTTATGGATATGTCTGATAAATGTGTGAAATCTGTACACAAGAAAATACAAAATATTGATAAGGCAAATTAAAACCCTAAATAAATGAAGAGATACAGTGTGTTGATGAATAATAAAATTCAATAATGTTAGATGTCAATTTTTCCCAACATAATCCAAATAAAATATCCCAACAGACTTTTATTGGTAGAAATTTACAAGTTGCTTCCAAAATTGTATATGAAAAACAAAACACCTAGGTTAGCCAAAATAATTTTGAACAAGAAGAAAAAGAACAAAGCTGGAACTCTCACACTACCTGATTTCAAGACTTACTCTAAAGCTACAGTAATCAAGACAGTGTGATATGGGCATAAATTAGTGGAACAAAAAGTGAGTTAAAAATAGACCCATGTATAAATGGTTATTTTATGTTTGAGCCAAGTACCAACATACTTCAGTGGAGTTAGGAAAGTCTTTTCAACACATGGTTTTGGAATGATTGGACATCTATCTGGAAAAAAAATGTCCTTTAAACCCCACCTTAAACCATTTAAAAAAATCAACAAAAATGGATAGAGCTAAATGAAAAACCTAAAACTGTGAAACTTCTAGAAGAAAATAGGAGAAAATCTGTGAGACCTTTGGTTAAGTGAAGATTTCTTAAATAAAACACAAAAGCACAATTTAGTAAAGAAAGAAGTCTTGGTAAATTACATCTCATTAAAACAAAAACAAATTCTGCTCTTCAAAAAACACTGTTAAGAAAATGAAAATACAGGTCATACACTGAGAGAAAATATTTGCAAAAACATATGTCTGAGAAAATACTTGTATCCAGAATATATAAAGACCTGTCTTACAATGCAATAAGACAAACAACCCAGTTAAAAAAAATGATAAAAGATTTGAACAGATACGTCAACAAAGACATGAAAATAAGCACATGAAAATGTGCTCAGTATCATTAGACATTAGGGAAAGGAAAATCAAAACTAAAAAGAATTATTGCTCTCTCATTATAGGTGAGAGACTATAATGACCAAACAAAATACAGAAAACCCAAAGTGTTGACGAGGATGTGGAGCAACTGTACCTCTCATATGTTGCTGGTGGGAATGAAAAATGGTACAACCACTTTGGAAAAAAGTTTGCAACCTGTATGTAGCTGTTTTTAGTAGCTTAATTAATAATAGTAAAACATTGGAAATAAACTCTATCTATCACATGGTAATTGGTAAATAAACAAATTTGGTACATCCATACAGTGGAATTCTACTCAGGAATAAAAAAGAATTAATATCTGATACATAGGACTACATGGATGAATCTCAGAAGTATTTTTGCTAAGTAAAGAAGCCCAACACAGAATGCTATATAATGTCTGACTATACTATATAATATTCTGGAAAAGGTAAATCTACAGGGCCAGAAATCATATTGGTGGCTGCCAGGATTTGGGTGTCAGAAGACAGGATTGACTATAAAGGGGCACAGGGAACTCTTTAAGTTAATGGAAATGTTCCATATTTTGATGTGGGGATGGTTATATAACTAGAACCATACATCAAACTTCATTGAACTACATGGTGATTTCTACCAAAGGTAAATTATATCTCAGCATGCCTGACTTTTTTTTTTAAAAAGGTAACTCTGACTGCATATAAGCAATGGACTAGAATGTTGGGAGCTGGTAGGCAGGGAAGCCAGTGAGAAGTCCATGTTCATCCAGGCAGGAAGACAGTGAGGATTTGGATTGGGACAGTGGCTGTCCGATGAAGAGGCCATGAACACAACCGCAGGCTTGTAGTTTTAGATGAAGAATTGTTCATCTACAAAGACCTGTGTATTTATTTAATACTAGATATCTAGATGTTTGCATATATCTTAATAATTTAATCAAATATTCTTGTTTGGATGTTTAGTTTTGTATATACACACCCCTAAAAACACATCAACTAAAACAATCAGGGAAGTGATTCACAAATTCAACTTACTAGATAGACTAGTTTTTGCTGATAATGGTGATGGCGGTGGTGTTGGTAAGAGTGATGCTGGGGATGATGATAGTGGTGATGATGAGGTTGATGACGACAGCAGAGCTGGGGATGATGACAGCAGTGATGATGGAGATAATGACAGTGATGACAATGACGAGGAGGCTGCTGATGGTGACGATGATGATGAGGATGATAATGATGATAATTCTGCCTCTATTTATTAGGATAAGAAAGATTCTGCCTTTGTTTTAAGACAGTGGTTCTCAAAATGTGGTCCCCACACAAGCAGCATAAACACGTAGACTTGCTGGAAATGCAAATTCTCAGGCCTCGCTCCAGGCCTACTGAATCAGAAATTCTGAGATGTTTTAATAAGCCCTCTGGGTAATTCTGATGCATAACAAAGTTCAAAAGCCATTGCTTTAGGATAAAAAAGAAAAGACTGAAATGGCCTCATAATTTTTCCTAGTGGCAGAGGGACTCTAAAATCGCATAAGTACAAATTTTCAACTGATGTCATTTCTTTGCCTGTTAGGAAGGATCAGGCCTCCCAGACTCCAGAGGGATGATTTTCTGACCTAATCACCCTGGAAAGTGAACGGCAGTTTTCTCTCAAATGAGTGACTTGTGATGACTGATGGGCAAGTCATAGAAAACTATATCCTAAAGTCAATGACCATTAGTTACAGTCCTGCAGTGGCCCCAGAAGAGCACCACCTTGCCTACAGCTGCCTCACAATTTAGTTTTGGCTGGGAAGATTCCTGCACTGGGGTGACCGGATGGTTCACCAGTTCCTAAACTCCTTCTTGGCTGATGTTGCTCTTCCTGCTGAGCTCTCTGCCAAGCCTCACCCTAAAGGGTGCCTGGGGTCTACCCTCAGGCTGCGTCCTGGAAGAGGGCCATTCAGGCTTGGCTTCCTGGAGAAGGAGCCCATGCGTACATGAGAGCAAGGTCAGCACCTCATATCTGGGTTCTGGGTTCCAACTCTGATGGTGGATGCAGCTACAGATGGGGCTTTAAGTGACACGGACCAATCAGACCAGCCTCTGTAAACTGCCTAAAGCTTGATTTAACAGGGTCATTTTCATTCCATTTCTATCACACAGAACATGTATTAGGCAGACAGAACTAGAAGTAGAATGGGACATACCTGGACATAGGTCTTACCTGGAGGGGAGGGGCTTGCCATCACAGAATCTGTTAGGGTGGAGAGAGGAGACGGTCAACCCTCCCAGGAGGGGCCCACTGGCTCATCCTTATTTCCTGTAACAACGCATTATGTATATGAACCATTCACAAGGCAAAAAGACCCCTCACCCGAGCAGATGGCTCCAGCGTCCTCCTCATGACCACAGTTGTGAGTGAGCCAGGTGTGGGCACACAGGGTCAGGTGGCTCTCCTCACCAGTGCAGTGCACATTGTCCAGGACAATCTTTCCAAAGCCTGGGCCGAAGTGGGCGCCCAGGGGGGCAGACACTGCCCAGCCACACCCAAGCTGCCTGCACACGACATGCGCCTCCTCCAGACCCCAGCCGTCATCACACACTGACCCCCAGGTGCCCTGGTAGGAAACTTCCACCCGTCCAGAGCATCTTCCTGTGCCATCCACCAGCCTCAGCACAGGCCAGTCTTCTGTGGAAAAGAAAATAAAGGTAAGTTTTGGAAACTTACCCACTGAACTCACCACGTTCACCTGGCCTACAAATTAAGGGGAATCTCTCGATTACTCCATGTGTCTAAGAATGTTCTAGAAAAAAATACTGAATAATTGCAGCACTGTGTGATGTGCTCTTTATCAGTCACTCAACAAAGCAGATTAGATTGTAAAATATGTATTTCTCAAGCATTGGTGCTTTGATATCAGCAGAACAGACATGAAAAATTAAGAAAATGTATTTCCACCAGTGGGGAAGTGGGTGAATTAAATGGTTTATTCAAAACATGTAACACGATAGCAGTTAAAAGCAGTGAGATGTATATATATGTATGTATGTCAACACAAATGAATCTCAAAAATGCAACACTGAATAAAGAGTAAGAGGTACTGAAGGATATATGGGGACTAATATAATTTGTGTGAAAGAAAAATGCAAAATGATGTATAGAGATCATGTTGTGCATATTTGTAAAAATATTCAGAATGAACCATAAAGATGTACACAAAATTCAAGAGAGTGTTTGTCTCTGAGGAAGAAGGAGAGAATAGAGTTGGGACTGGGGATTTTAGGGACTTCACATTTCTCTATAATGGTTTATTTCTTAATAAGATTGGAAAACCAATATAACAATATGCAAGCACCAGTCATGTCTAGATAAAAGGGACATGGTTTCTTATTCTCTGTATTTTCAGAACTTTAAAATGTTTTTCTGGGATGGAGAGCAGTGGGATGATCAGGTGCTAAAGCCACGGGGAGGCCCAGCTGATGGGCCCTTTCAGGAGGCCTGGGCCCTTCTTGCCCTCTGGGGTCCTTCCCATGCACTCTGAAGCCTCTAACTGTGCAGCTCCCTCCCCAGACGTGATGATCCCCCTGGGGTTTAGGAGATCAGTGGGTGTCATGGGAGGAAGGTTGCCAACCTGATGGGCTGGGCCCAGGGACACTGGCTCTGCGACTCAAAGATGGTGAGCCAACCACAGGCAGAACTAGAACAACACAGAAACGGTGATTAGGATGGAAACTTCTGCAGACACGAAAGCACATCAGAAAAACACTCAGCCAGCAGTGGGTGAGGGCAGCCACCAGCTAAGCCACACTCTGACAGAACATATGGACTGGCCACATGCTCATAAAGATTGACCCAGTTTCTTATGAGGTTGGAGTCAAGGTCAGGCTGATGACAGAAAGCTCCTAAATGTGGTCCTGCTGCCCCAAATCCCTTCACCCCCCTCTGATCTTGCATCAAATCCAGGTTCTCCATTAAGGGTGCTCAGCCCCAGTAAAATAAGTCATTGAAGAACTGGGAAAAAGTTTTAAAAGTACTTGTATACATAAGGATGCTGATGATAAGGAAGACCCCATGCGGGACACCATGTAACCTTGTGACATCATCCATCAGCTTGTATTCCCCATCCAGATGGTGTGGCTGTGTATCTATAGGGCTAGTAGTGGTATCATTGCTCTACCTGATAAGACAGTTGGTAACTTTTCATTATGTGCTGAGACTGAAAAATAAAAATATTTGTTAGAAGGATTTGGCTTCATTAGTGAAATACTGTTTGCATGTGAAACACTAATACTTTTTAAGGAGGGATATTAATACAAATAAGGGCTCCCGGCATTTTCCAGAGTGATGCCTATGTCTCCTGAGCAGAGGGATTTGCCTCCACTATGCACTAAACACTAAGCACTGTCTAGCAGGAATGTTCTTGACCCCCAAGAATGAAGTTCCCCCAAGAGGGGGTCAAAGAATCTGTTCTCATATGCATTGCTTGCATATCATTCATTGATTCAATGAACTTTTATTGGGTGCCTATAATATGCCAAGACCTGTGATAGGTGCTAGAAAATAAAACCCTTGTCCTCCTGGAGCTTAACATCTGGTGTTGAGGACACACTGGGCATCACCTTTCCCCAGACCTCTTGGTAGTGACATTTCCCTGCTCCTGAGCTTCAGTTCATCCTTCCTATGGGCTTTAAATGCTGGAAGTGGGTATGCAGTATGCAGTGCATCACACCCACTGTTTGCTGTTTTAATTCAGCTCATTGACCTACCTGGTGGCATGGTTGGGTCGTTAATGTCTTCTGGGATGGCGGGAGCTGAGAGTGCTTTGGAAAAACAAGAATACAGGGAAAATGACTCTTGACGTTTAATGCCGCATGGGAAGAAGACCTTTTCATCTGCTTCACATTCCCAGGAGAATTCAATTGGCTTTATACAAGTTCATTCAACATAGAGAACTTTAAAGGAACCAGCAGCTTTGAATACATATGCCAGACATATGCTACACATATCATATACCTCCATTCATAGGATATGTCCAGAATGGGGAAATCCATGAATACAGAAAGCAAGTTGGTGATTGCCAGGTGCTGTGGGGGAGGAGCTGTGACCAAATGGCCTTGACTACTGGCCATGCTGTACCCTGTTCACCCAGCTCGGCAGTCATGGAGCAGGACGCCCTCTTTCCCGAGCAGGGCTACCCCACAGGACACACCACCAGGCTCGGAGGAGGCTACTGTCACTTTGCGTGACTGCACCAGGCCCTCCACAAAGTGCTTTACACTGACTCACTGATTTGATCCTCCTTGAAATGCATATTGTCCCTGTTTTTCAGATAAGGAAACTGAAGCAGAGACGTAAAGAATCCTGGGGAGGGGCAGACATCTGGGAGGGAGGAGAGAGCAGTTCCAAACCCAGGGGCCCAGCAGGTGGCTCTGAGCACTGGACTGTCAGGAAGATGGAGTGTACCACTCAGGTCTCAAAAGAATCCTTAGTCACTTAGACATGAGATCTAAGCGTTTCACGTGTTTGCTCTCTTGTTCATATTGGAAATGGACAGAAGTATGCAATCTGGGATTGGCTAAATGGTATTCATCTATTCAAGCACTTACTTACCCATTTAACAAGCACTGCCTGCCCACCAGAGGGCAGACTTTGTTCTTGAGACCATGGTGCACGCGCATATGTGTGTGTGGTTGGGAACAATATCAAAGAGGAGAAAGAAATGGATTCTGTTCAAAGAAGGAATGAGAGCTGAAAGTGAGACAGATGAACAGCTGTGGGAATCAGCAGAGGGCATGGCTGCTGCCAGCTTGGGATGGGGAGGATTGCTGGGGGCTGAGGCTGGTGTCCTAGTGTCCTTAGCATCTTATCCATTCCCTATAGGCCATGGACATATGGGCTTGGGAGAAGTGAGTGCAAGAGAAAGAAAATAAATGTAGGCCCGGCTCAGAGATTAGCTCATCTTTTTACCCTGGGCTTTCTTGTATCAAATGGATCCTCAATGCTTTCTGAATTGGCAACATGGCTAGTCAGTCTTTTTTATGATTCATAGAATTTTAATGTGGATTAGAAAGTTAAAATAGTTCAGAGATTAAGCTGTAGGGTTCTGAAGTCAGACTGCTTGTGTTAGTCATTCCACTGACCTTGGGGGAGAATGTTTAACCTATTTGAGTTTCCCCATTCAGAAAATGGGGAATATGGAAGTCCCCTCACCCAGCTGTTGGGACTATTAGAAAAGAAAATGCACACGAGGCAGTCAAGACAGGAACTGACACAGTGTAGGGTAATGCTGCCCAATAGAAGTCAAGCGTGAGCCACACATGGGATTTTTAATTTCCTGGTAGCTAGATTTTAAAAAGAAAAAGGGGCAATTAATTTTAATAATATGTCCTATTTAACCCAATATATCCAAAATATTATCACTTCAATGCATAATCAAAATAAAAATGCTAATGAGAGCAATTTTACATTCTTTTTATTGTGCCAAGTCTTTGAAAGATGCAGTGTGTACGTGCCATGCACAGGGGACCTCAGTTCTGCTGAGCCACATTTCAGGTACTCGGTGGCCACCCGGGCAGGGCAGTGTGAGGGCTTCCTGAGGATTATCATCAGCATCGTCAGAATATGAACATACGATGGTACGGCTGGAATGTCAGCTATTCCAGGTGATGGAGGAGTGGAGCAGGCGTCAGCCAGCACGATCATAAAATGAAATGGGACCTCTGCTCACCAGGACTGGGAAGGGGTGTCAGTGTGACTCACTGATAAAGGAAAATAATGAAGTCTTTCCAGGTTGGCCACTCGGACACATTAGGCCTGAGGCTCTAGTGTATTTCTTAAATTCAGAAGGCAGAATATGACCCTTTTAGTAATGTCTCTTATTCTAACACATGCACACACACACACACACACACACACACACTCCTATTTCCTTTGCTCTTACTCTTTACATTCGTGAAAGCATGTGAAATGAGGAGCCCTGTGCTATGAGGCTCTTTGATAGTAACATTATAGATAACCACACACAGAGTGACATGGAATGAAATGGCATGAAAGTAACGGCATCAAATCCAGGCTCAGGGTCCTCTAGTCCACTCCTTCTCTCACATGCAACATCAGCAGTGTCTAGTGGCGGCGGAACCAATGACTATCATGACTGCAACTTAGGAGCTACGGTAAACATAAACGTGCTGGGGGGGGGAAGGGTGGGCGGGGAGGGGTCCTACCTGGTGGTGTGGAGCGCACAGCAGTTCCAGGAGGGTGTTGAGGTGAGACAGCGGCAGGTAGGACTGTAATAAAGAGCCGGTTGTTAATAGTGAGTAATGCTCACAGTGACTTGAGACTAGTGTGCCCAGCCAGGGACCCCCTGGATTTCACAAGATGTAGTCTTGTCTCAACTCTAAGGCAACCACAGTGTAAATGATGGAAATACCAACTCACCTGTTTGCCACTGATCCTCAGTCCTGTTCCACTCTACCATCCACATCCCCTCTCTCTCCCAGCCTTGATGTTTTGTGACAAGAATGATATGTTTTGGGTCTAAATGTTCCCCCTAAGGACCCCCTGGTACTTTTATCACTTGTTCTGTTTATTCCATTCTGCACCTGCTTCGTTACTGACATGTCTCTGTGGTGTATGTGTAGCCCCAGCATGAAGCCTCCCCATGGACCCACAGCAGGCCATGTTCTCTCCTGCCTCCAGATCTGACTCCTCACAGTATCTGACCATGGGAATTCCTTACAATATTCTTAAGGGAACCTGACAGAAGACACCACAGTGGGTGGACACCCATTGCTTATCTCTTTGTATTGACTTGGGTAGACACTATCCCCCTTATGCTGTGCCTTTCGTCTCTCTGCTTGCTGTTTAAGTTACCATATTTCAATGTATGTTCTGAGCAATGTGTCCATATCTGTGCCAATGAGCAGCAGCAACTACAGAATTGTATGTAATAAGTAAGTGTGGGAGGCAGAATGCAGCCCCCCCAAATACGTCCACATCCTAGTCCTTGGAACCTGTGAATATGTTAGGTTACATGACAAAGGGGAATTAAAGCTAAAGATGGAACTAAGGTTGCTAATCAGCTGCTTTAAGAGAGGGACATTATTCTGGATTGTCCTGGGGGACCAGTGTAATAGCACTGTAACACCGGAACAACACAGTAACATTGTAACAAGGTAACAATGTTATTGTCTTATAACAATTACATTGTAACAATGCAATCATTCTTAAAAGTGGAGACAGAAGGCAGAAGGGAGAAAGTTGAAGACACTATGCTGTCGGCTTTGAAGATGGAGGAATGAGACTATGAGGCAAGGAATGAGGCCATGAGGCAAGGAAGGCAAGGGGCCCCCCCAGAAGCTGGAAAAGGCAAAGCAATCCTCCTGCAAAGCCTCCAGAATGAACATAGCCTGGCTGACACCTCGATTTTAGGTTAGCAAGACTTTCTAGAATTGCAAAATAATAAGTTTGTGTTTTTAAGCCACTGTTTGTGGCAAGTTGTTATAGCAGCAGTGGGAAACTCTTACAAAAAGCAAATATTACGTGTGATCAATGACGCTTCCTTCAAAAAAACTTTTTAACATATCATTTATAAAACTTGAGAGTTTGGATACTCAGCAGCCAAAATGAAAAACTTAAAGATAAGTACAAAACCACAACGTTCTAAATGGTTTTTCCCATATTTATTCAAAACAATGGCACTGTTATCTATTTTTTTTAGAAGTTAGTGAATCTATTGAGGGGGCAACACCCTGACTCTGTAACAAAGAGCAGGTTATAATGATCCACTCGGTAAAATAACAGCAACTCTCTCATTTATTGCTTTTCTGCATTTGGATGGGTCATCAGAAATGTTTCAGGGGAAAACAGCACAAAAATGTTTCCCTACCGGATAATATGGCTGCTCAATTTCCATCACCTATTGGTACAAATAAATTGAAATACTTTCTTAGATAAAACAACTTTTACCCTAACTACTTATTGACTTTCAACAAATCCTTAATGTGACAGGTTAAAACTATGCAATGTAAAATACAGTCAACTCCTGTTGAAATAGTCCCTTGGATATACTGGGCTCTCAGAAGTATTTAATGATTTGATTGTTTTCAAGAGCCTCTAGAGATACTAGCTTTACCATGGGATACTAGCCGTTTGGAATATCCACACACTGAGTGCAAGCCAGTCACCACTGCAACTTGAGGCCACCTCCTTGTCCAGGGCAGTGGTGCCCAAGTGGGACCAAAGGAGGGTGACCATGGCATGTCCACATCTGAGCTGCTTTCTTAGTTCATGCCCTTCTCAGGATACTGTGGCATCATGCATGCCTGCTGGGCCCTTAGTGAATGCTTCTTAGACTGTTATGTGTATATATATATATATATATATATATATATATATATATATATATCCTGTGGCATTTATACATTATATAATATATAAATGACATATATATAGGTGTATGTGCATATATACATATAAATATATATCCTGCCACAGATTTCAAATGACAGCATAATACATATATCTGCATAGCAAGACCAGAAAAACAGAATACAAGATTAATGACCATATGGAGAGAAGGGAAATAAATAGAAAAATAACCAACCAACCAATAATGCCCTCAGATCATTATTTGAATTGATTATTCAGTTAAGCTCTGGCATTTGAGGGGAGATGGAATAATGGCCATGATGGAATTATCATTGTCCGATAACTGGTACCTTCCTAAAGGAAGTTATCATTTTTTTTTAAGGATACTGAGCATATTAATGATAATAAATTGTCTTCAACTGAAATTTTATAGGAGAGGCAGAATTACTGGAATATGTCTATTTTTTTTTTATTCAGTAAGTATTTATTCAGAACTGATTATGTACCAGGAACTGTCCTTGGCTCTGACATAAACTTGCCAAAGTTCCTGCTCTCACGAAACTTACTTTCTGGGGACTGGGGTGCAGAGGACGCACACGAGCAGGTGAACAGCAGGAAAATATAAAGACGATCTCAGATGTTGTAAGTATACAATGAAGAGATAAACAACAGGTTGGTAAAATAGGTGGCTGAGCGGGAGTCTGTTTTGGATTGTATATTTAGGGGAATCCTTTCTGAAGGAATGATATTTTAGTTGTGACCTGATTATGAGGAGTCGGCTGAGGAAAAATCTGGGAGAAGAGCATTCCAAACAAAGGGAAGAGCCAGTACAAAGCCCTGAGGTGGGAACTACCTTGTTAGTTACAAGAGATGGGAAAGAAGCCAGTGGGGAGCACACAGGGCAAGATGAAGGGTTTTCTCAGTGGTCAGAGACATAGACAAGGGCTAGACCATGTGAGGTCTTACAGGCCCTGGTGGAGGATTGGGATATTAGTCCCAAATACAATAGAAAGCTTTTGGAGGGTTTTGAGTAAGGGGAATGTCTGATTTATAATTTACCAGTCCATTGGTTTCTGTGACAAAAATAGATGATGAGTGTTGGAGGGGAGGGAGGGGAGGTAGAAGACTACTTAGAAAATTGTTGCCATAAGGTGGGTGAAAGATGACGGGGCTTTGGATGATAGCGGGGGTGGAGCTGGGGGATGCTAATGGGTTCAGCAGATATTTGGGAAGGAAGACCCACAGAATTTTCTGATACTTTGATTGTGTGGAGTGAGGGAAACGGAGGAAGAAGGATGGAGCCAAAGACTGGATTGAGAAACTAACTCAATGGGCAGAATAGTCTATTTCAAATGCCAGCTCTTCATAAAAGCCAGGCAAAGTATCACAAACTCTCACAGATTAGCAGCTGTGCCCCTTTTCTAACTTCATGGCCTTGGACAAGTTGATTACATTTTCTATCCCTCAGTTTCATCAAATGGGGATTACAGTAGTACCTACTTTATGAGGTGGTGAAAATTAAAGAGGTCATTCATGCACAGTGCTTAGAATTAATTTAGCAGAGCAGGCATCAGGACACTAAAGCCTGTGGTTCAAATTCAGCCCAGCCCCTGTTTTTCTAAATAAAATTCACTGGAACATGGGGCATCCACATCAGTTTACGGGTGGCTATGGCTGCTTTCATGCCACAGTAGCAGAGTTGAGTAAATGCAACAGAGAACACCTGCAACAGAGAAAGCCTGTACTATTTACTACCTGGCCCTTTACAGAAAAGAGTTGCTGACTCCTGTATTGGAAAATCAAATAACTAATAACTATGCAGGTAAAGGTCTGCCTGGAATATCATTAACATTCAATAGAAGTTTGCTCCTGTTAACACTCAATATATATGATCTCATTTAACCCAGACGAAACTCTGCGAAGTTAAGTGTTTTTAATCCCAGTTTTAAAAGAGAGAGTAAGTGACTTGCTGAGGTGATATCAAGTAAGTGGCAGGGATGGAACTTGAACTCAGACCTTCTGCTGCCAAACCCATCATCTTTCCCTCATCTAGAGCACACCTGCCTAGTACACAGGCCTATCTTGAACATGTTCCCACTGGATTTATTAGTTTCAGGACACATCAGTTTTCTAGTACCAGTAAACTGAGAGTTCATATACGTATATGTTATATTTTTCCCTGAAAATTCGGTTCAGCAATTCAAACCAAAAGAAAAATTTTCACCAAGTAAGGACCAATACTGTAAATTCAACATGAAAATATTTCCTACCTTGGGGCATTGGCTGTGATTCCTCAGCATTCTCTGCAGGGAGAGAGGGTGGGAATTCAGTAGCTGTTATGATGTAGAAGAACTCATTCCCTCCACCAGCCACCCAAGCCCACAAAGTGGGAAAGGGCGTACGTTGAACAGTTGCGTAAGCTATATGAATAATTCCCAAGTTTTTTCTTTAACATGGTTGGTAGGAATAATGCTTTTAGCAAACATTCCATTGGATGAAAATATCAATACTAGAGAAAATTTAAAACCCTCATGATTGAAATGAAAATAAAACCAACTCTTCTGAAAGGAAGAAAGTGGCCCAACAGCGTTTTCAACAATGGCAGGATCATCTTAATGGCCAGGAATGTGGAAATGGCAAATAGTGATTGTTGAAATATGGCAATCCTAGCCCTCTGACTATTTATTCGATTTTTCTCTTTGTGATCTACCTGTTCCCTGCCCGGGTAGCTCATAGAATGAAACATGTCAGGTTGGCAAAACATGAACTTACCCAAAGCAGGCTTCAAATACTCAGCCTCTGTTAATGTGTGCAAAAAGAAAGAATCTACTTTAGAAAAGAGCAGCTGTTTCCAGAGATGCTTCAGTTCAAAGCAAATGATAAAAATGAAACAATATGATTCCCTGAAGTAAAAATGTTGAGACTCCTTAGTTCAGATGACCATAATTAACCATCAAACATGTAAATGTTTATTAGTACACTGTGTCTCATAATGTGTGTTCTACCTAGTTGTGGCTTTGCTGTTCCCACACTGTAAACATTCATCATACACATGAAACAGGTGGAGCCCAGTGGCTTTACAGAATAGAGTACTTTGATGAAATTCTAAACAAAACCCCAAAAGTAAAATAAAACAAAACAAAGACAAATCAAAGGGGAAAAAAGAAACAAACAAAAATGAGAATGAACACATACCGCACACACACCAGTATTTGAGTGGTTTGAATTGACTTTTAAAAGTGAATTACATTAGTGTCATTTGGATACAATCTTTCTAGCTTCAATTGGAATTTTTAGCAAATGACCAAGTTCACTACTCTAGACCCACTACATAATTTCCTTTATTTCTCACTGATGTACACACATCTTTAGCCTTGGTGGTACAATGAATATTAGGCCCATGTTTTGTGCAAATTCATTTGTATGTGTAGAACAGTGTTTCTCAATCAAGGACAGCTCTTCTCCATTACCCCTCACCTCCAAGGGACATTTGACAATGTCTGAAGACGTTTTTGGTTGTCACAGACAACCTATAGTGTGCAGGACAGCACCCACCACACAGAATTATGTGGCCCAAATGTCAACAGTGCTGACATAGAGAAATCATTGTCTAAAACGATCATGATGATTACTAACTGGTCGAAGACTTGTGGTTGGCTATACATGGCCTGGACTCACAATCAGTAGGAGAACACTCAGTGCTATTCTAATTACTAATGGAGTCTTCACCTTCATTAGGCTGCAAACTATCAGTGAGAAAAACTTTCTTAGTTCCCTGCAGTGTCCCCAAGAAAGGTAGAACACACTCAGTGATGGCTAACGTCCTTGTTGACTTTTGCTGTCTTTTCACCATTTTGAAGTGGAATCCTTGTAATGGGACCACCAATATCTTGCACTACTTTTCTCTATAAAATATGCATTTGAACGTCTTGTAGCCAGAAAATTCCCGAGGTCAAGTTGAAGCTCTCAAATTACACATATCTCCTTACTTTGGGCTCATACGAGTGTCAGAGGTGGTCGACAATTACACAGGCGTAATGGGATCAGTGGAGATGCCGTCTGCATAATGAGACATGCCCCTGTGGAGGGGAAGGTGACCATTACCTGAGCAGATGACACCGGCATCTTCTCCAGGACCGCAGTTGTGGATGGACCAGTCGGCATGAGGACACTCTCCCAGGAAACTCTCTGTTCCTGTACAGTCCACATCATCCAGCAGAAAGTCTCCTTCGCCTTCACCAAATTGGGCCCCAACCGGAGCTGTGAGGGCCCGTCCACAGTTCAGCTGCCGGCACACCACATCAGCTTCATTCATGTCCCATTGGTCATCACAAACCCTGCCCCACTGGCCATGGTAGAAAACTTCCACACGTCCAGAACATCTGCCTGACCCATTCACCAGTTGCAACTGTGGCCAGTCTTTCAAAGACACAAAAACATTGCATGTTAGGAGAAGGAACATATTTTGCATCAAACCATTTGCATGACTGTTCAACATGTATTTATTGAGCACGTGCTGAGTCACAGGAGACAGCATGTAGGAGACTGTGGTTCACACAACAGACCTGCTCTTTGCTGTCAGAGTTTACAGTCTAGTTTGAGGAGACTGAGGAGGCAGTCACATTAATCCAAAATTCATTTCAGGTTTACAACTATGTAAAGTGCTAAGAAGCAAAAGGGGAAATGTTTATAATGTTTTGAGAGTGCCTAATGGGGCTGGAGGTGCCAGGATGCCTATTCTTAGAAGTGATTATGGATCTAAGGCTTGGAAGGATAGTAGGAAGGAGTTAAGTAGACAGGAATAGGGAGAAGGGCAGAGCTTTCCCGATGTGCTGAGGTTTCTGAGTCGGGTGAATGCAGAGAATCCCCAGATGGATTCACTTAGTTGGTAATATTTGTAAGGCTGCAGACCTACCCACCGTTTAGAAGCACAGGACCCACCAAACCACACCAAATGAGGACTAAGAAAACCTGGACTCACCTCCAGGAAATGGTGTTAGGATCTCAGTGTCTAAGAGCAGAAAGAAATGAGGTGTTACCACCATGCAAAATAGTTTATGGGGGAGCATCGCATGTATGTGATGACCTCACAGAGTAGACACTGAGCTAAGGGCATGCTTTGGGGAATATATTTGGTAGGTTCTTTCTGATCAGTGGTCAGTGAGAAATTTATAGTGTATTTGGACAACTTAGAGTCCCTCACACATTGTTCTTTCAAAGTGGATTGTTTGAGGGTACATGCCTTCTGTCAGGAAGGCAAAGGGGTCAAGTGCATATAGAAGTATATTCCTCTGGCACTCATAGAGAGACTTCTCAGGAAGGTGGTGAAGGGCTTGGGTTAACCAGAAAGGGTGAACTCTTCTCCATTCATCTCTGAAATTTCCTGGATGGGGACAGACAGGTGTGCAGTCCCTTGAGATGCATACCAGGTCTGTCCAGACTCACAGGCACTATTGGGGCATCTGAAGTTAGGATTTTCTATAGTCCAGTTTGAGTTCAATTATAGTTTTGAGTGATAATTTGTTAAATAATATTCATATCCTCAGTCCATAATTTTCTAAAGTACATTTATTTAGGCAATAAGAGCAAAACAGTTTGGGGAAAAAAAAATCTTTCCTGCGTGGTTAAAGGTGGAGAAACTCCCTGTTTTTTTTTTCCCTTTATCGAGTCCTTTTGAACCAATTCACTGCTTGTCTTCACCCCTCCTCTGTCTTTCCCGGTGGGTTGTATTATTTAATCAGAGGACTGGGTCTTTGTGGAAGCTCCATTAATAATGTACCAAAGTGTGATTCTTACCAAAAGTTTCTGATGTTTCATATTCATGTTCTATAAGAAAGAAAAGAAAGTTGGATGCAACTTGTGCTTATTTCAATGTCACTTGAGATGCAAAAAATTTTGAAATGCCTCACACTTGCTGGAAATGTCAGCTGTTGTCCCACTGCTATGACCCTGGTGAAAAGGTTCAGCCTGGAGTTAGTCTTAGAGATGGTTGTTCCAAAAAGGAAACTTGGAAGGAAAGACCTTTTTTACTTTTTACTATTGTCAATATTCGTAGCAATACAAACGTCTTCGTCTCAACTCTGTGCTGAAGAAGAGAGCCCAGTATACTCAACTGCAGTTGGTTTTTCTGTCTGCATCCTGAGGTTGGGGCTGGGAACACCCACAGGCACATCTTCCTAACATGCACCTTAGGTAACCAAAGTTACCTTACGGAGAGTATCTAAAACATTGTTTTCATATTAAGAAAAATATGGTTTTATTACAGTTTGGAAGTAAAACTCCATGTGACCTTTTAAGATAAAAGGATTTTTAAGAGCCTCTGCTCAGAGTGGGCACCCCTGGGCTGTGCTGTCTGGGGCATGTGAGAACCACTGGAACTGATTAATCCATGAACATTTATTCTCTCACAGTGATAATGACTTGCTAACTGGACCATTCTCAGCCCCTCTCCCTCTCCCCCTCCCTGCCAAGGTGCTTGGCTCAAGGACATGCTGCCTAGGAGACAGGCAGAGTCCCCTTTCCACCTGCTCAGGCTGCCTGGAGCGCCCAGAGGAGGCAAAGGGGACTTCTGCCCAATCCTGCCCATCCCGAGGACTTACAGGAAGGGCTCTGGAAAGCACTGGCATGGGCCAACCACAAGGTGGGTCCCAGGGGTCCGTGAGGACTACCTTTACCCTGCAGGCTGGTGACAGGTCTTGGAAATGACGCTTTAAAGAAGCAGAACCCTCCTCCACTTCCTTAACCAGTTCGCAAGAGCCACCTCAAGAAAGGTCCCAGCTGGGCAGGGCTGGTTCCTGCTGTCACCAGAAGTGAATCTGCTGCTTTGTGACATGTGGAATAGTGCTGGTGTGTGGAACATTCTGGAAGTCGATCCTACAGGACAGGGACATTGTATTCACTGCTGGACCTCCAAGCCTCCTGCAGTAATGACCGAGTCCTTGGCTCTGGGCCTGCTGATGATGGCTCAGATCCCGCTTCCTGGCTGGTCAGATTAGGGGGAAATGAGCTGGGCAGCGAGGGAGCAAACTCCCCCGACTCTACCATTGTCGGCAGCTGCGGAGCAAAGAGGAGGCTTCCGCTTGCTCCCAATCCACACCTCGCCCGCACCATCCAAAGTTGTATCTGAGACGCAGCTATTTGGTTTCTGGGAGGCGGATGTCCTTAAACAGCAGAAATATCAGGCACAGCATCACTGGCAGCCTGCTCCTCAGACTATGGAATGACAGGTTAAGGGTCGGGATTCACAGGTGTCTCTCCTCACAGCGGTGCAGGGAGAAAAAGGAGAGCCACCACTGTGGTTATTATTATATTACCCCAGTTGTATTAGACAAAGCTAACTGGATGTACAGAATGCCACACTGAGAGGAAGCGGGTGGGCTGAGGGGTGCCAGAAGGGAAGCCAGCTGCGCCTGCAGCGGCTTAGGGCCTCTCACCCCCAACTCCACCCTCTCGCCCCACCCGTCCCCCAGCTTTAATGCTCTGTTTCGCTGTCTTGAAATTCTTAATAATTTTTGGAAAAGGAGACCCACATTTTCATTCTGCACTGGGACCCACAAATATGTAGCCCGTTCTGGGGCTAGACTAAGTCTTCTCCAATGATTACCGTTCATTCTCAAACAGACGAGAGAAGATCGGGGCTAGATTTAGGGTACCTGGCGGTGTCAGGGAGAAACTGAGGAAACGAAGGAAACATGAAAACGCAGCTTTCTGAGAAGAGAGGAAGACATTTACCGGAGCAGACGACGCCAGCGTCTTCCCCGTGCCCACAGTTGTGGGTGAACCAGCCGGCATGGGAGCACGGCCCCAGAGAGGCCTCGGTCCCAGAGCACTGCACGTTGTCCAGAAGGATGGGGCCAGAGCCCCGGCCAAAGTGGGCCTCTCCGGGAGCAGCGACGGCGGCCCCGCACCCCAGCTGCCGGCACACCACCTCTGCTTCATTCTCGTCCCACAGGTCGTCGCACACCGTGCACCACACACCTTCGAAATACACGTGGATGCGGCCAGAACACCTTCCAGAACCTTCCACGAGCTGCACGGGAAGCCAGTCTTTGGAAGAAAGGCAGCCCCCCGGAACCCCTGCGTGTTGGTGAGTGGCGTCATCGTCTTCCTCGCCACATCATCACTGCACTAACAGGTGCTATTTCTCAAGGGCCACCTGTGTTCCAGGCACCGGACTAAGCCCTTTACAAAGGACATCCTTTTAAGGCCCACGACCACCTCGTAGGCTCTCACTGTCCCCACTTGCCGGGGAGGGAAGGGTACGGACAATGGCGGCAGTTTCCGAGGTCCCATCGCCAGTGGGGGGAAGAACGCGCCCCCAGCTCCCTCCCGGGGGGCAGATCTCCGTAGGCCCCCTGTTTGGGTTTGAGGTCGGCCTTGGGGCGCGCTCTCGGGCTTTGCTTTCTTTTTGTCATGAACACTTCACTCTGGATCCTTGCACCCGCTTTGGCAAGAACATCTATTCCTAAGGAGATCGAAACTCCCAGGCTCTGGGCTCCCCGGTATCTCAGCTTAAGAAATAGCTGCTGGATTCTTGGGGGAACTTTCGCTGCGTCCCAGTCACCGCCCAGGCGCGGTCCCCAGAAGCTCCGCCCCCTGCCGGCCGCGCGCCTCTCTGTCCCCGGACCCCGGCCTCGCCGCGCCCCCTGCCCGTCACTCTCCTGCCGGGAGAGCCGCGCGCCCAGGCTGCCTCCGGAGCGCGGCGCGGGGGCTGTGGGTTTGCTTCTCAGCCCCTCTCACAGCCTCTGCGGGTTGTGTGGGCCCCTCGGCTTCGGTTTCCGCATCTGTGAAGTGGGGACGTGCACAATCCTACGTGCCTCAAAGGAGTTCAAGAACCAAGTAAGGATAAAGTGCCCGGCACAGAGGGAGCCCTGGGGTGCTGGTAATTCTTACTGTCTCCGTTTTACCAGCGAGTGATTCCGGAGACGAAGAGGCAGCTCCGAAGTCCCATGGCAGCTGCTGCCCGAGCGCTGTCAGCGGGCTGCTTGGGGGCCTGCTGCCTGCTTCCCAGGGGCCGCAGAGCAGCGCGTCTCAGGGTGTGGCCCTCACACAGCCCATATCATTCCAATCCCTGGCAAGGCACGCTAAAACCCAAATTCCTGGCGCCCAACCCCTCTCTGGGGGTGCTGCCTGGTTTGCATGTTCAACAAGCTCTTGGGGGCGATTATCAGACACCCCAACTTTTAAGGGCTCCTGAAAGAGACCTTTGAAGTCAGTCTTTAATGTGTAAAAACCATGAAACTAAGTAAAGATCTGAAGGCACCCCTGTCTTGTTAAGTAGAAACAAACACGGAGTGTCTTCATTCCCGGGATGAGCTACTGGCCCTGCTGGGTGGGGAAGTCCATCCCGGGGGCCCTTGCAGCTTCCCTGAGTCCTCTGCCCTGCACGGCCAGCCTCCAGCCCTTGCAGCCGCCTCCACCAGGCTGAGGGCATCATCTGGCATCGTCTGGCTGTGACTCACCATCTGGCTGTGCCGCAGGTGCGCCTTGCATGGTGCTTCTCTTAGGGTGTCCCTTCCAGGGCCTTTCTCTGGGTCCTCTTATGTGTCTCCTGGAGCAAACTGAGATGCATCAGCCATGTGAGAAGCCGGGTGTTCCCAATAGATGATGGAAAATAACCTTCCCGGTAGGGATACCCAACATAGCCTGCATCAATCAGCCCCTTCCCAGGCCCCACTCTGAACCCAGAGACTCACAGCCTCAGCAGAATGGGACTTGGGAATCTGAATATTTAACAATCCAAGTGATTCTGCTGTGCAGCCAAATGTTTTGGAATCACTTTTCCTTAAGCTCTTGGCTTGGGGTGTACTGGGTCTTACAACTTCCTTCTTCTCAGGTTGGTGTTTGTATCAGTTATTCCAACTTTGTGTCAGCCAGTATATTTTGTTATGCATCTTCAGCCATCTGTAGTTAATCTTAGAAGCATTTTCTTTAATTAAGCTACAGTTTACATACAAGTGCAACCATGCTTTGTGGTTTTAATGTGATGTTTTCAATATCTCCTGAGTCTCTTTTAATAAAAATTTTCCTCTTTTTTTTCTTTTCATTTATTATAGAATTTCCATTTGGGAGTTATTTAATTCATATTAGTTAATGAATTTTACATGTTTGGATTTAACTTTTTAAGGTCGTTCTGGAAAGGGGTAGGACATTTGCTGTTCCACGTAAACACAGCAGTTCCTATCTCTCTGGGTTACCAAGTCCTCCTGGTGGGTGCAGTAACTTTGAGCTAACCATTGTCTTTGAGCAAACAAATAAGTAACATCTCCCAGAGCAGCCCCTTTACTTACTGTCTTGAGTTGACTTGAAAACAACTCTATTATTATTTCCATCACATTGAATTGATAAGGAAGCCAATCACTTCCCCAGACTCCACAGCTGAGAAGAGGCAATACTGGGACACTTGCCACTAAATCACCCAGCCTCTCACATTCCTAGCCCTCCTACTTCTTTTCTTTTCCCCAACACCTTCCATATCCCCCATCAGGTCAGTTCTCCCACTTACAATGTCACTTTTACCCTTTCCTCTGCATGAGCAATAATCCTCATATCCACATACGCTGGACACTTTTCCAAGCACGTTCATGCCCATCATCTCATTAGATCATCAGAAGTCCTGTGATGTGTGCTGGTAAGGCCCAGCAAGATGAACTGGACTGCAGACAGTCATTCCAGAAAAAAGACAGAATTTCTACAGTTGTCATCCAAATGACCTGTGGCCACTCTGAATCAGGTTTTGTTTTGTTTTTTTTCACTTTGTGTGTGGACTATCATGAAAATTAAAAAAAAAAATCAACTTCCCTAATTCAATTTTTCTTCACTCTAGGCCATGTCACCTGTCAACTCATCTGAAAAAGCCACTTTACTGGGTCATTCCCCTGCCTGCTATGGTTCTTCAGCATCTACTGCATAAAGGCCAAAGTTCTTGGTCTGAATTTCGAAACCCTCCATCATCAGATTCACAGCTCCCTTTCCAGGTCCTCTCCTATTGATGGCTTGTTCTCTCTCCCTCAGAAAGAAGCCTCATGCTCCGCCATGACTTTATGGGCTTGAGTTACTAGAATTCCCTGGAATTTCATAACCCCCTATATCAACATGATATCCTAGCCATTCAAGCAAGACCAATCCCAAACTGGAAACCTTTACAAAGTGTTTCCTGATTCCCCCTACTGGAATCCTGACCTCCCAAAGTCGTTATTCAGCTCGTTCAAGTTTAACATCACACAGTAGGTACTATGTGCTGAGCACTGGGAATCCAATGGCAAATGATAGTGTCTCTGTGACTCATTGGATATCTGCTGACTCAGGGCTCCTGTGTTTGTCTTGTCTCCCCCATTAGATTGGAAGATCCTGACTGGAAGGGACCATTCTCCCCAGCAGTGCCTAGAACCTACTGGACACTCAATAAGTGACTGACAAGTGAATTAACGGTGTGGGGCATCAGGTGAATTGGCTCAATTTAGAGGAAGTGGACAGACAGGAATGAACGTTTCTATACAGGAATCAGTAAGGGAGTCATCTGGCTGAAAACAGTGGCTCTGTGTTGGAGGAAGAATGAGCCGAAGGATGGATGAATAAGAAAGACTGATTTGTAAGGGTTTTGAATGCTAGGAAGAGAAGCCTGGACTTTTCAAGGGACAACCGAGGTGCCATTTTAGATTCTTACACAGAGAAGGGACGTGATGGATAGCACAGTGCTGGGGTAGCTAGGGGTGGGCGAGAAACAAAGGTAGGGAGAAAACTGGGGCCAGGTGACTCCAGTGAGAAAGCCCGAAGATGCCGTGGGCATGGCTGTGCTGGCAGCTCCAGGTATAACAGAAGGAGGGCAGATAGAGTGTAAAACTGTTTCTCAACATTGGTCCCTCAAATGCCTTTGTCAGAATCTCTGGGAAACTGACTAAAATGTGAATGTCCAGGCCTTACCCCAGACCTACTGATCTGTGGGGTACTGGCCCCTGTTTATGACAAACTCCCAGGTGATTGTTATATACACAAAAATATCTGTAATTTGATTACCAATGGAAAAGAGTGAAAGTGGGATTTGACTGCAAGACTGGGGCGGGGGGGCAGCCGTGCCTTTGAGAGAAGGCAACCAGCCCTCCTCTTCTTTTCCAAATGAAAGAAAATAGTTTTAGGCTGGAGAATATATATTAGATGTTCTACCCAATAATTGCTCAACCATGTATTTCCAAAAAAATAAAAAGCTGACACTGATTAAACACTTAACATTCATCTATTCAGCTGTTATTCACTGTGCACCTACTATGTGGCAAAGACTATTCTAGGTTGTTGGTGTTTATCATGGGACAAACCAGAAAAAGACCCCTGCCCTTGTGGTGCTTACATTCTAGAGGAGGGGGCTGGTAAATGAAAAAGGAACAAAACAGAAAATAGATAATTGAATTATACAGTATTTTAAAAGTGCTAAGTGCTAAGAAAATAAGAGTGGGTGATGGATTAGGATAGTCAAAATAAGCCTTATTGAGAAATTAATGTTTGAACAAAATTTGAAGTAGGCAAATAAGTTAGACCTGCTGACATTTGGGGAAGGCTGCACCAGGCAGAGGGAACAGCCAGGGCAAAGAACCCCAGTATGTTCCAGAAACAATGGATGGACTGAGTAGTGTGCGCAGAGCAGCAAGAGAAAGAGTGGTAAGCGCTGAGAACGGTAACCAGGGGACAGACCTCAGAGAGCTTTCTTGGCCTTTGACATTTGCCTTGAGTGAGCTGAGGAAGCTCTGCAGGGCTTGGAGCAGGGAATTGACTTGGGCTTTAAGAGAATCACTGTGGCTGCGGTGTTGGGAATGGACTGGGGAGGACAGGGTGGAAGCCAGGAGACCAGTGGTGGCTACTGCAGGAATCCAAGCTAGAGATAGGAGCAAAGTCCAAGTGTGGCCGTGCTGATGGTAAGAAGTGGCACCATCACTGGATGCTTCTGGTAAAGCCAACAGGACTTTCTGGTTGATTGGATATGGGATGTGAGAGAAAACGTGGAATTAAGAACCACCCCAGGATTTTGCCCTGAGCAAGTGGACAGATGGAGCTGTCCTCACCACATGGGATGTGCAGGCCACTGGCTGAGCGCTCGCTGTGATTATCTTACTGAATTCTCCAGAAACCCTGTGCATTGAATGCTCTCACAATCCTCATTCTATCAGTGGGGAAATTAAGGCCTTAAAACATTAAGGGACTTGTTGGCAGCATAGCTCCTTACTAGTGGAGCCATGATCCAAATGTAGGCTATGTGCTGTCTCAGCCTCAGCGGGAAGGAGTACTGATCCGTGGCCTTTTCCCCCAGCCCTGGTAGCCCAACCTGGGCTAAATTTTATTTGCATTTTAATTCCAGTCACTCTTCTAGATCCAGTTCTTCTAGGCCTGAGCATCTGCAGTTATCCAAACGTGTGTGAAATTTAAGGCCACTGCTATGTAACACCAGAGAAAGACAGGTTAAATCGACATGTCATTAGGCAAGAGCACAGATCACCATGCACGTGAAGGAGAGAAAGGAGATGCTAGCAATTCAGCTGCTAAGGGCTCTTCTGATATTTAGTTAGTGTGAGAATCACAACTTCCCAAACTTAATTTGAGTGGAAACTGGCTGAGGACTTACCCCAGAAGAAAAGCAGAAGATAAACAAGCTGTTGGGTGCCGACACTGGGCCCTGCTTGGAAACTCCTCCCACTGAGTGCAGAGGAACCCACCACCTTCATACAGGTGCGAATTTCCTCCCACGAATGGGCAAATACTCAAATAACTCAACAAGTATGACCAGCGTTCTCCTGTGGGCCTGCCCGTGGGTTGTCTCTGGTGAGGGGAGCTGCTTCTGCTCCTGTGCCAGCACGCCCTTCATTCCTCTCTTGGGACTTTTGCTAAAGTCTAGGGATGCTACTGAATCCAACAAATATTTACTGAGCGCTTATGTTGCCAGCATGCATAGGTGTAGGATCCAAAGATGAATAAGATACTCTGGCTGCTTGTAGGATACTTCCAGCCTAGTGAGGGGCCAGGGCCAGAAAGTAACAAGGCTGGTTACTGTGCTAGCGGCTGTAGTAAGGGCGTGTCATGGGAAGAGAAGACAGGAGAGAGGCTTCCCAGTGCAGGTGGCGCTCATGATGAGTCTTAAATGTACACGGGATCATACCAGGCTAGCAGGAAGAATGGCCTTTCTGCCAGAAGGAATCCCTTGTGCAGAAGCCCCAAGACACACTGAGGAAATCACCTGCAGGGAGGTGAGCCCAGATTGCAGGTAGGAAGCTGAGGATGCACAGCACCTCTGGGCTGGAGGGTTTGGCAGAGCCAGACAGCAATGGGCATTACACATCACACATGGAAGCCTGGCTCCCCAGGGAGCAAAGGGAGGGAGACTTAGGCCTCTCATGGCAGTTTGGGGGATGGAGGGAACGGAGATGGGGATAGACGAGGAAGCCAGTCATGGGGCTGTTGGAACTGTCTGGGAAGATCATCTCAGGAAGGTAAATGCATGGCTGGGAGCAGAGAAAAAGACATGAAGCAGCTTCATGTTGGACTTTATGCAATCCTTGCTGTGCTCTCAAGAGTGAAGGAGGCTACAAGGTGTCAGAGGGAATTTCCACACACGTCTCCCTGTAGGACTGGCAGTCCCCGAGGGTGGGCAGTCTGGCTTGGCTGTGGAAGGCCAGCAGTTAGCACCAGGCGCTGCAGAGCTGGTAGCTGAGCTCCCGCTTTACTGGCCTCCCTGAAGCACACATGTACTTGCCCTCCTCTGCAGTGACCTTGGGTCTCAGTGGAAAAACTGCTCAAGACACTGTAGAGCACATTATTCTAAGCCAAACGCATGGGCACCGGACCCTACTGGGAAGAGCTCTTTGACACACTCACTGCAGGTGGGGAAATGCCAAGGTCCCCGTGGTGCCACCGCCTCAGGACTTCAGTCAAGACCGGATACAGTCAGTGGCCACGTGGCTGACAGAGCACGGAGCCCCACCCCAGCAGGTTTCCAGGAAAGTAATGATGTCATGGAGCTGGTTTCAACCCATTGGGTGCCACTCCCATAAGATAGGCCTCATCTGCCCTTTGCCACACATGGGAATCCCAGAAAGGGTGCTGCTGTTGGTGGGGAGCAGTTGTGATGACAGGAAGGGAAAGAGGGATATCTTGTCTCTGACAGTATTTCAAAGTCATGTTCCTGAGGTACATTTCCTAGGGTTGTACAATGCCTGAGTGGTCTACTGGGTTGGGAATCAGAAGGGTGACAGGTGGAATATGGAGGTAAAGCTGGACAGGTAGTTTGCAACAGATTGTGAGGGCTTTGAGGTACCAGGCCAAGTACCTCAGACCTAATTTTATAGGCAACAGAAGCCATTTGAGGTTTTTGAAGAAAGGAGTGAAATGATCATTTTTTTTGAAAAGAGAAGTATTAAGAATATCAAACCCAAAGTGATGTGGAGAATGGACTCAAAGGTGGGGAAGCCTGGAGGTGGGGGGTTGCATTAGGAGTCGGTAGAGAAGAGGATGGAGTGTAAGCCTGGTGGCAGCAAGGGAGGAGGTTAAGGAGGCTGTGAAAGACACTTTGGAGGTAGCCGGACTGGGACTGGTCAAGTAACGAGGAGGAGGAAGAGGGGGGATGGGAGATGTCACAGCAAAGGGGTTCACTGTGGCGCTGACAGGTGGGGGAAGATGAGCCAGAAGGTCAGAGTGTGGTCAGGGTAGAGATGAGATTCGGAAGGTGATTTGGCAAGATCACCTGATGAGGAGTGATGGCTGATGTCAGAAAGCACCTGAGATCATTGAGGGGAAGGTGCAGAGGGAAGGCCAAAGACTTCAGGGACGCGAAGGAGTAAAATATGCTGGAAATGGCTCAGCCGAGGGGCGAGGAGAAGGAGGTTGTGTCACAGAGCCGAGGAGGAGCGAGGGTCTGTGTGCAGGAATGGCTGTCGGGGTGGCCGCCGTGAAGGGGCTGACAGATGGAGGCCGCTGGACAGCAGTTACAGGCCGGTAAACATTCCCCCCTTAAAGAGAGCAGCCTTGGAAAGGAGCTGGTGGTGAAGCCAGCATGCAGGGGCTTAGGAAGAGGTCACCACCAACTTGGCAAGAAGCGTGGCTGTGGAGAGGAGTGTCCATGAGTGGCTGGCAGGGGGTTGAAACCAGGCTCCTGCCCTCTGATATGGAAGATGGATGCTTCTCAATCTCGTGCGACGTGCAATGCAAATGTGACAGAGTGATGCCCTGGGCCTGAGCCCACCTTCCCAAAAGCTGCCCCCACTCCTGCTCTGCAGAAGCTCCAGGCAGCCTTGGCTGGGAGAGTGGGCGAGACGGCAGGTGGTCTGAGTGCTTCCATCTGTTTGCTTTGCCGCATTTGGTGGAGCATGTGGGAGACAAGGAGCTAGAATGAGAAGATTTAAGAGCAGTGCAAGGAGACACAGACAGCTTAGTGAGAGAAGGCATGGCACTGGGGACAGGGCATGAGGACGGACAGAGCTTCCTCTAGGCTGGGAACAAAGAGGGGAGGGTGAGTGAAGCGATTGGTCCTGAGTGCCTGTGTGAGTGTGTGTGCCTGGGTGTGAGTGTGGAGGGGGTGGGGGTGGCTGGCTCAGCGCTGTCAGCCTTGTAGGTGCAGGTGGTGCGGTATCTGCCGGAAGACTGACCAGCAGTGGATGAGCAGCAGGGCCCCTGTGGCAGCTGTGTGGACCCCGCTGAGATCTGACACTGTGGGCTTCCATCCTAGCTGTGGGACAGGGATGGGAGCCAGGGTCTGAGGATGAGCAGAGGTGGGGCTGAGCGCGCTGGGGGAACTGTGGGAGTGAGGGCAGCAGGGGGGGCTGTGGTCGGGGTGTTGGACCTGGAGGCACAGCCACGGCGGAAGGGAGTGTAACTTGATCACAATGCGGTGTTTAGAGACTACCTTAACTATTTAACTTGGATGGTGTTATCAGATAAATCGTACACCAGGGAACAATTCCATCTCAGAAATCACCCTTCTTCCTTTAGTGGTCAACAAGGTGCCCATTGTGCTCACATTTTCCGTGTGAGTTGCCTTGATACCCACGGAGCTCCAGGGGTCTGCGAGTTCTCGCAAATCCCTTCTGATACCATAAAACCCACACTGAACTGTGGTTGTGTTTCTGGGTGGTTGTTCCCAGAAAGTCTCACTGGCCCTATTGTCTGTAAGACTTGTGCAATCAGCTTGAGGAGCCCAAAAAAAGCCCATAAGGCCATATGATATCCCTAATCCACACACTCCTGGAAGCTCAGGAGCCCTCCCCTATAAACTGTAGGGTGCCACACTCATCTTGGGGGAGGAGGAGGTTGGCAAACAGGTATGAACAAAGGATTGGAGAAAGGGGACAAAGATAAAGGAGCAGCCATACAGTCAGCAAGAAAACGACCCAATGGTAACTGATACTTACAAATTGTATCTATAAGATCTACTGAGCCTCTCAAATATCCTTAGGTGAAGCAACTCAGAGGAAAGAGCTCTATAATCCTGTTCTCTTTATTTTTGGGAGGATCCTGTAAGTAGACATCAGCTGGTCTTAGAGACACGATTTGCAACTATTCTTGCTCACAACGTTTCATTCATTTGTTCAGGGTATTTATGGAGTGCTCTCTATTGTGCCAAGAACTGTGCTAAGAAATGGGCCCTAAGTATAACAATGTGTGCCCTCAGTGTGCATGTAGTGCTGGCATTTGGCAGTAAGTCTGCAGATTTCAAGGAAAGCAGGATGAGACAGAGAAAGAAGAAAGTTGCACACTGTTGTAACTGGATTATCAAAATGCTCAATTCGGAGTTATTAGTGTAATAAAACAAAACCCCTCATTTACACTGATTTTTCCATAGGGATGTGTTTCAGTGTGATGGCTGTGTGGGTGGAACCCAGAAGTGAGGCTGATCTTTGTTCCCAGGGATCAGTTCTCCACTGTTGCCAACACATCAGCAAGTAGTTATCAGGGTTCGATCTTAAGAGAATCACTGAATTTTAGGGTGCCTTTTTTTCTCAGTTACCAGAAATCATTAAACTCACTTATCCCAGACTGAAGGTTGTCTGTCCATCCACCTCCACCTACCTCTATCCTAAATCCTTGGACACCTAATTCCAAACAGATGAAATCATAGTCCAATTCTACTTTCCAATACACTTCAAATAAGGCCCTGGGGCGGAGTTCATTGAGAGTCATTCTAGATTGTTCCAGGGGTCATTTTCTACCATGCCTATAGCTACATTCTCAAAGCTGGTCTTTGTTACTTTCAGCACCATCAAAGTCAGCATCATTTTGCTATAACTGGAACACTATAATGAATTTTCTCAGGAATTCCCAAAATTGTTATGCTTCAGAAAGCTCCATCACTTCCCACATAATTTGGTATAGTTCATAAATCTCCTGAGTACTTACCTGCATAGTATTGTTAAGTTTGAAGGAAAGAAATCCTTTCCTGCTACCTATGTTAAAAATATTGATTCTATTACTTGAAACCTACCACTGAAATATGGAAAAGAACATCTTGGCTTCTTGGGGAACAGAAATATCATGGTAAAATGGTATAATCTGAAACTGATGATCTATACTGTCATCTCTTCTCAGTCGAAAATACACCTTTTAGATTTTATATCAGCTATAATAACTGTACCATTGAGTGAGCATTTTTTATGCCTGAGGCACTGTTTCAAGTAATTCACATTGTTTCATTAAATCTCCCCCCAAATCCAACAAATTATCACCTTTTTATGTGAAAGGAAACAGCAGCAAAGGTAAATTTTTTAAATTGCCCAGATTTACATGGTCAGAAAGTGCAGAGTTAGGGTTTGTATTACATAGACCTTTCTGGCCCTAAAGCCATATTCCCAAATTCATACCTCGCCGGCCACAGATGTGAGTAACAAAGGCCAGAATCCCAAAGGATTCCAGAAATCACTTAAATCTTTCTTAACACCCTAGTATATTTCAATACATTTGAGTAGCTGACATAAACATATCTATACAATTATTTGCAAAATAAAGAGTGATTTTGTGTATAAACTTTACAATAAAACATTATTCTGTGGTTGGTGAAATAGTTAATAAAAATTATATCCAAGCTATTTGTTGATCAAGAATATTTCCAAGTTTTCATTTGTTAGTGTAAGTGGGAAAGCTAAGTAACAAAGAACTTTAATATTTTCCCCCAAAGCTGCAAAATAACAAAATTATGAATAATTGAAATTATGTAGATATTTTAAATTAGTTTAGTTCCAAATTAAGTTAAAATTTCCTTAAGAGGACTAGATGTGGAGTACAGATTAAGACCAAGAATATCAAATTGATGGATTTTTTAAAAATAGAAATTTACAGGTTTTTAGATTAGACAACTTCATGAATCAAGTCCAGATAGCTGGTCATGTC